>NC_136501.1:37120607-37225607 GCF_053919585.1 Euprymna scolopes
CTTAAATTAAATGAAAAAAGTTACATTTTATTTTCATTTTCTATTTAAAAAGCCATTATTAACATGTGGAGAGTGTTTTTTTTTTTTATTATTCTGTACTTTCAACTAACAATTTCATTTAAAAGATGATATATCAAAATTTGAATTTAACTATAATAAGGATTATGATACCTGTTCAGTGCATATTTACCTATAAGTATGACCAACCACTTATAATTCAGTAACTGTAATTTAAAAAAAAATAACAATTATAATAAACAGAACGACTCATAGAAATCTATCTATATTCTTTTTTCATTTTAATATACTTTCATAGAAATGCTTCTGTTATGTAAAAAAAACTATTTTCTTTATGCCACAAGTGTCACGCTCATACATGAATTCCATAGCTAATATAACGTACTGACCCAACGGGTCACGGGTGGTCTAGTATATATATATATATATATATATATATAGATCCATATACATATATATAGATCCATATATATATATAGATCCATATACATATATCCATATATATCCATATATATATCCATATATCTATATATATATCCATATATATATATATATATATATATCCATATATATATATATATATATATATATGTCCATATATATATATATATCCATATATATATATATATCCATATATATATATATCCATATATATATATATATATATATATCCATATATATATCCATCCATATATATCCATATATATATCCAAATATTTATATATACATCCATATATATATATCCATATATACATATCTCCATATATATATATATCCATATATACATATCTCCATATATATATATATATATATTTATATATATCTCCATATATATATATCCATATATATATCTCCATATATATATCTCCATATATATATCTCCATATATATATATATATCTCCATATATATATATCCATATATATATCCATATATATATATATATATATATATATATATATCCATATGTATATATCCATATATATATATATCCATATATATATATATGTGTATATCCAAAAATATATGTATATATCCATATATATATATCCATATATATATCCATATTTATTTATATATATATATCCATGATGTATACCCATTTATATATAGATATCCATGATGTATACCTATATATGTGTGTGTGTGTGTGTGTGTGTGTGTGTGTGTGTGTGTGTGTGTGTGTGTGTGTGTGTGTGTGTGTGTGTGTGTGTGTGTGTGTGGACTTGTTGCTTGTTTTATTTCTCTAATATTTTCGGTTACCAATACTTTTGTCGTACCAAAAGTCGACTTAAAATATCATGAATGAAATGAATCCTATGTAACAATATGTAAGTAACCAGGTAAGTAGCTTAATTCAGAAACAAGATTTAACAGAGCGATAAAAATAATTGTAAAATATTAGACAGGCGAAGTGAACAGATACTATACATATTCTGTAAATTATTTGTCGGTTTCGTATACGTAAAAGCTTTAAAACTGCACCATAACCAAGGGGAAAAGAAAGCATGAAGTTTTTTTCTTACAAGTGATTTATCAAGGCCCGAATGCCACTCGAGGATAAAAGTTGCTTGCACTGTCAATCATTGATAGCAACCTTCACACAGAAGTATATTAGCACCCCGCTCCCAGAATCATATAATGTCAGGAGCTATGTATAGAGAAAACGAGTTATGTATATCATTGTGTTCTGCAAACTTTTCTCTACACGGAGTGTAGATCATAGGTACAAAATAAAACACTGGCAATACTGTCAAAATTCAATGTTTATGAAGATACCCAACACTACTTCTGCTGAAAAACAGAAACTGACTAATGTTGACGCTCTTCTCACTTTTGTAATCCCTTCACATGCCTCTCATCTCTATGGTGTTCTAGATAAGAAAAAAAAGCTCTTCGTAAAGACATATAAGAAAACTCGACCTCATAGGTAACTGGAGGTGTCAGTGCGGAATCTGATGATACTGATGATCCAGATGATCGCAAGGCATTCATGGATTAAGTTGACGCCAACATCGGTGAAGAATAACTAAGAAGGAATATTAGCGGAGTAAAACTTTGTTTATCTTGATCTTTAATTTTATTAACATTTATTACTATATTTACAGACAATAGCACATTTCATTATCACCGTTCTCAAAATCATCATCATTACATAACATCATAATCGTTGAAATGAACATGAAATGTTGTGATAGCTTACGTGTTACACTTCATTTTTAAATAAACCCCAAACGAATATATCTATGAGTTCCTGAAATTCACGAGTTATAAAGTCGCAAAACTTTTAACCCGTTTCCTGACTTTTTGTTTTTAAGTGGCACATAGTATCTTATGATTCTGGGGGCCTCATATATGATGAGATGACAGCACAAAAAGGGTGCGATAAGAATCTTGCATGCATAATTCTTCTGTTTCTGTCGGTACGCATGAGGAACATGGATGTTTCTCTATTTATATCCGCCAGGGCCCCATGTGTTCTTTTTTTATTTGTCATTATTAAATTTAATTATCGATAAAATAATTCAATAAATTCTTATTTGAAATAGTTTATCTCGTTCGTGGTCTTTAATAAATCCCAATACAGATTCCAGCTATTTAGAAGAGTAAATAATCTGACAACGACACTGTGCGCATAAGACAGATCGCCCTAAAAATAGCCAATAATATGCGATTAATAGATGCCCTTTTAGCCATGTGTTGGTTATACATCTTTGGGTATTTCCCCTTTTATTTTAGCTTTACCTTTAAATTTTTTGTTTTAAACAATGTAACGGCCAATGTACAACATTAAACAATATTGATATAGAGACTTCCCTCTTAAATTATGTTTTACTATCATTTCTGAAGGTATTGATTCATTCTTAAATGTCCTACTCTATTGTTCTGAATCTGGTTTGGTAATTTTTTTCGAAAATATATTACTCTATTAACAAATATTCTAATTAGCCCATGGATTTATTTCCTTTCAATCTGCT
Source organism: Euprymna scolopes (assembly GCF_053919585.1). NCBI lineage: Eukaryota > Metazoa > Mollusca > Cephalopoda > Sepiida > Sepiolidae > Euprymna > Euprymna scolopes. The sequence continues at coordinate 37,123,603 of NC_136501.1, forward strand.
AGCAATAATTATCGAAGCTAAAAGCCACACAAAGATAATGTTTAATAAAATAGATAGATCTTCAGTTGAATGACGATAAATATCATAAGATTCATAATCATCATGTCGTATGAATTCGAAGGTTCTATTGTAAGCATTGATTTCCCTGGTGTTTTTCTAGTCAGAATTCTTTCTAGAAATAACGTCGGAATGACCACGTGAATGTTGCCAACATCCTAAGTGAAAGTGATTTTTGCGGAACGAATTGAATTCGGACTTGAACACTCAGGTCGTCAATCCGTGTTCTTAATAACAAGGCCACTGTCACTTCCCATGAGAACATTAGAAATAGTGGAATGAATTGCATGTAATGTCCTTTGACGGCGGTTTATGACAAATGCTTATTGACATTAGATTTTTAGATTGCCATGGAAGCGATACTTGTAGCAACGTTTTCCACATATGGGATATTCTTGAAAAAAAACTCTGTTGTTCTTATTAATTCCGTTTCACATTAATTTCTTGCAGTGGAGGGGGGGAGATATATGAGTTCTTACTGTGAAAGTTTTACAAGGAAGAAGTGGAGATTAAAACCGAATCGAGAAATTATCATTGAAATAACAATTGAGCAGACAACAACAAGCAGCATAATTTTTGTGAATAAATTTCCAGATCCAAAAGGAATATTTTGCTAGAATTTTTAACATTGTTAATCCAAAACCTACTTTTTGTTAGAACATTTCATATTACCAAGAGAAAAGATCTCCGGATTAGATTCAATTTAAACCTGTAAAAATAAAAGCAAAGATCTTTTTAAGCTTTCGTGTCTCGCCGGCTTAATTAATAGTGGCAAAGTCTTCTTTGTTCTCGAACAGACGATGCAGATTTAATGCTGTGCTTTGATACATCTTCCTTTAAGTTTCCTATCTTAATTTAAAACCTTGTGCTATTTGTAATTACACTCTGTGATTCATTAAAGTGTTGTAATATTTCAGGAAAAAAGCGTTGGTTTATCTAAAAGAACATTCATTTCTTTTATTCTATTGTTTGTCACGGCGGTCATATTCGACCATTAGACCAGTCCCATTATTATTGATGAGCTTAGCTTGTGGTCTGACGTCCTTTCTTTTAGTATTTGTTGCGTATTTCTAGTCATATATCCATTATCCAAAATCAATTGTATAAATGGCCTGACAAGTCAAGTTCTGTTTTTTTATTGTAATTTTATCATAGTGTTTGTAGGCCATGTTCTTTCTGAACTCTTATCCATATTTGTAGATTGCTTTGCCATAATATTTAACATTTTCACATCAATGTCTTATATATATATATATATATATATATATATATATATATATATATATATATATATATATATATATATACTAGCTGTACTCTGCCACGCGTTGCTGTGGCTCAAATTGGCGCAATGGAAAAAGTTCCAAAATGAGAAAAAGCATGTTTCTTATGGGTTTAATTTTCCATTTCGTATGGGTACACAGTTTTTGTTGTTCCATTTTCTTAGCTGATGTAGAGATTTTCTGGTTTGGTGACTCTTGAATACGTAACATAAATTGTCCATGTGAAAAAACAGTTAGTGTGTAACTGTAAGCCACACAATTGTAAAGATTGTTCCCTGTGATTTGTTGATGGTTATTGCAAACGACAATAAAATTGGAAAGTGCAATTTCCTAAAGTGTAATGATGTATCCGGTGGAATCATAGGAATGCATGGAATGAAGATATATTCATCTGTAAAAAGTCATGTTATGATTATTGTTTCTATGATATTGTTTGTTACTTTTTTTTACTGCAAGCCAAGTGCTTTTGCAAAGCTTGAATTGGTTTATATTTCACAACATGATAATTAGTACGCCAAATTTCAGTTTCAATACATGCGGTGGCATCCCTGGCAAATATAGCTGTTGGATAATTAACCACTTTATCTGCTTTCAAAACAGTGTCGATGGATTTGTATTTGACTACCTCACTTGAATTTTACATTGAATAATAGCATGGACGTCTTTGTATTGACCTGCAAGAATAGCTCGTTCACTCAGTCAAGTTGAATTCTTATAATTTGAATATCTTCAAAATCCTTTTAAACTAACTATTCTTTTGATGTAATAAAATTACAGAAGTTAAAAGTTAAAGAATTTTGCCCTTATCTCTGATCAGCTGGCACTTTTCCGTACCCAATTTCCCACAAGTGATGCAAAATTTATGTGAAGATCGAACAGTCTGCAACTGGACATGCCTATTTTGAGTTAAGTTTAATGTCTTCATATGGCACAAAAAAGTAGAGTATTTGAGGCAAGCACTTATTTCATCGACTAATGTTGATTAAAGAATAGCAGGTAACATTTGTCTGAAATCTCCTGCAAACCAAATTACTGCATTCCCAAATGGTCTTACATTGCCACGCAAATCTTGCAAGGATCGACCAAGAGCCTCAAGTGATTTTTTGCGTACCATTGTGCATTTATCCTAAACAATAAGTGTGCATTTCTGCAATATTTTTCCCCATATTGAATGTTTTGGAGATGTCGAACATGAGATTTTTGAAAAATTGAATGTTTCAAAGTAGAATAAATAATTCTTCTATTTGGTAGCAAGGTCGCAGGTATTCCTCATGCAGCAAGAGCTAAGGCTATGTCATTTTGTTACCGAATGGCTGCCAAAATCAATTTAATTAGAAAGGTTTTACCAGTTACTTCTGGTGCTGTTCAAAGTAGCAGTAATTTCCAAATAATTTCTATTCTCACAGTCAGTAAATTAGGTGACTAAAATAGGATTTATCCATGTTTTAACAATACCTTATTCACTGTAATTAATTTAGAAGACTAAAATAGGATGAGGGATTAGAGATGGGCAGATAGAGAGGAAGATATATAGATAGAAAAGAGAAAGTAAGAGGAAAATAGTGAAAGAGAAGGGGATAGAGAGAGATAAAGGGATTGATAGATAGACAGCGAGAGGGGGAGAGTTAGAAACTGAGAGGGCGAGACAGAGGAAAGGAGAGAGAGATAAAGGGAGTTAGAGATAGAAAGGGGCTCAAAGAGAGATGGAGAGGGTGATATAGAGAGAAAGATAGATTGAGAGAGGGAGAGATATTAAGAGAAGAAGAGGGGGAAGAAACAGAAGGTGAACTACACTTCACCATTTGTTTCCTCGTTCAGTAGAGAAGAAATCTTTCGAGACTGAGGCAATTTTAATTTTTTTTTTACTATCCAGAGTACCCTTTTTCTTTTTTTTTTCGGGAGCTAGATTTTCATCACATTAGAAACCGACCGGGTTATCTGTAGTTTCACCTAACAAATTAATAAAAGAAAAAGATATTGTAAAATTTGAATTTAACGTGAAAATAGTATTTTAAAAAATAGCACGATAACATAAGTGCATAAGTGTCACTTTAGGTACTCCTTGGGCGTTGAGTTCCATGGCGACCAGCATAATTATTTAATGGTCGCTCCCTTAACCCCCCTAGTCAAGGCTAATGCATGCGCATGTAACATTTTTTTATTTACTGACGTTGGCTTAGTAACTTAACGATTTATTGATAATTTCGTAACCCTTACACGAATGCCGGAAGATTTAAATTGGTTCATTATTGTTGTAATGAAAAAAAAGTTTCATTCAACACAAAACCAAAAACACATATTAATGATAATGATTTATTATTCTATTCATTGAAATTTACTAATTTTTAAATGAAAAAAGTAAAAAAAAAGTTAATAAAAAATAGTTGCTGATGTGCGCATTGTAAAAATGTTTGTAAAAGTGAGAAATTATTTTAATCATTTAAAAAACTTGGTACTTTTTTTTAGATTAGGTCCACCTTATAATCACCCCCAACCTCCTCATCTTAAGAACAGCTTCCGGAATAAATACCATTTTTGGAGGGGAGGATATTGCAAAATTTAACTGATATTTGCTGTCAGCATACCCACCCGAAAATACTATTAAAAAAAAGGAGGGGGTCAGTGCCCGTTGCAGAGAAGTATATTTATTTATCAATAAAAGTCGACATTTAAAAAAGAAACTTGTGGAGGTGGACCTAAATGTAAATATTTACCCAAAAATTATCCACTCATGTTAATTAAAAATGTCTGTAAAAGTGAGAAATTGTCAATACATGGTTTAGTTATATTTTTTTTTTAATATTCATGAAAAAAGTTAAGCCAACGTAAGTAAATACATGAATTACTAATGTTTGTAAAAGTGAGAAATTATTAATAAATGTTTAGTAACTTGTTTTCTTTTAATATTCATAAAGAGTAAAAAAAATTTCCAATATTCATGAAAAGAGTTAAGCCAACGTAAATAAATAAATGTTTGTAAACGTGACAAATTCAGGTTTAGTTACTTTTTAATTCATGAAAAAAGTTAAGCCAACGTAAATAAATAATGTTTGTAAAAGTGCGAAAGGCAACGTAAGTAAACAAATGATAAATGTTACGAGCGCATGCGTTAGCCTTGACTAAGAGGGGGGCTAAGGGAGCAACCATTAAATAATTCTGCTAGTCGCCATGAACTCAACGCCCAAGGAGTACCTTGCTTTATTTTAAGTATTTATTTTCCAAAGGACTGTTTGAATAAATCAACAATGAATAAAATGGTTCTTCTACCCTTTATTGCCGAAATTGGAGACGCCATTTTTTTCACGCACTTGCTATTCAAATCTAGGGGAGACATCATTATATGGTCGAACGATTGCTTCCGGAAAGGGAAAGAATAAATTTACCAAAATTAACATTTATTACTTCCGGAAACGTTAAATTAAACTAAAATTATCAATTATTACTTCCAGAAACTTGGTAAACCAATATTACTGGAGAAAACGAATCTTGACAATTCAAAAGAATGTTTAAAATTATTTAAAAAAACAAAAAAAAAAAAACAAATTAAACTTCCAGAAAGAACTATGAAAAAAGTAAATAAAGAAAGTGAAAAGAACATATATCCATAATTGTTTAATTGGAAATGTTTCGATTTAATTAGTGAGAACGGGAAAGTTTTTCATGGAACATTTATTTTTTTATCATTAAAAACAGAAAATTGAAATGACATATTCATAATAGTTTAAACTGGGCGAACGCCATTTGAAAACCAAAACATTTATTAGTTTTTTTGTTTGTTTATTTTTTCGTTTCTCTGTGTGTGTCTATTTTTTTTTTTCGAACAAATAAATAATTTTATACATTTTTTTTTTAATTAAAGCAACTTTGAAAGGCCAACAACAAATTAATTTAAATGATTGTTTTTTTAACGGAGTAGTGGGTTGTTTTTTATTTTTATTTATTTTTTTTACTGGGAATCGAAATATAATTGTAAAAACATTGATTGAAAAGTTTGCGTAAAAGAATATAATTTTAAGAAAACAATTTTGCAATGAAAGCAACATTGGACTTTTATTAAATAGTTTTTTGAGGTTTTTTTTTCGAACAAATAAATAATTTTAAACATTCTTTTGAATTGTCAAGATTTTTTTTGTCAAATAAATAAATTTCAAGCAATTTTTGCAATAAATAATAAATAGCAACTTCGTTAATTTTACGACTCGCCACAGCATATCATAAACACCCTAACCTCCCCATGTTAAAACGGTATTCGGAATGAACACCCCAACCTCCCCATGTTAAGAACGGCTTTCGAGGTTTGTGGAAGAGCGTGTTTAATTTGAAAGCCATTTTTAACATGGGGAGGTTAGGGTGTTTATAATACGCTGATGCATATTGTAAAAATGAAACAGTTTATAAAAAGTTAAAACAATTTTTTTATGTACACAATGTCGTGAAAGAAACTAGACAAATAAAACGTAATGTTTGATGAGTGAAAAGCCTTAAGATAAACAAAGGAATTTAAAATTTAAAAAATTGGTAAGATACATACATGTATTTAAATTTTAAAAATAGGAGTTTTTTGTGCTAATGCAGATAGTGATCCGCGCTATTTTTTAAATCGTATTTCCACGTTTAATTAAAGTTTTATAATATGTTTTTATTCAATTGTAAGGTTAAAGTACAGAATAGGTACAAAACACCCTCCCCTCCCCATGTTAAGAATGGCTTTTTAAATAATAACGTTATTATTTCAGCATGGATTACTCTCTGCATGAGTGCTTTTTTTTACCTATCTTGTAATTCGAGAGTAGTTGAAACGGAAGTTACCGGAAATAAAACCGGGCAGTCTCGCAGAAACGACTTACGAAAAATATTTTTATTTTAATTAATATTTTTATAATTCGCAATGTTAAATTATTTTAATAACATGCAAACACTCCTTGACTTTACAGATAGATTTTCTGAAAATTTCAATTAAATTGGTAATGTACAAATATGGTTTTATCGATTTAGAACGAACCAAGAATTACATTTATATATATATATATATATATATATAGATAGATTATATATATATCGGGGAAAATTTTCCTCTGAAAGGCAATGAAAACGCTTCTGTGTTGCTTATTTACTTATTTAAAAGAAATATCCTTTCACACTACAATATATATCTATGGAGAGAGAAAGAAAGAGACACACACACACAGACAGACAGACAGAAATAGGTGGAGACAGACGTAACTAGGGATATATTTATAATGACAATGTATGTCATGCCTATGAAAGCACGAAACACCAACACAAAATATATGCTTCTGTATGATTTTTATTTTTATACGTTCAACATCACCAAACATCGACTGAAAAGTATTATTTCTCTATTTCATTGCATTCTTTTCTCGTTTGTGGGTGATCGATCATTTATTCTTTATATTATCGATTTTGTTCAATTCTTTTTTTCTTGTTATTATATTAAAACTAAAAGAGCGACATTCTTTTAACCATGGAGTCAATGCTCATCACAATTGTTTAACAATGGTTGTCAATGTGTTACCTAGCAATATACAACAATGATTTTACAGGCATTTCATTTAATTTCTAAAATTGAATATTTATTGTACTACAGATTTAAAATGGGCTAATGCGTGATATTAGTCGTGACTTCAATTAGCTTTTGTAGAACATATAAAAATCTCTCCATTTTAGGATGACAATAAAATCATGTGAAATTTGTTTATTAGAAAACTACAACATTAATGACCCTGACCAATAATTGCCAGTACTACTGACTGTTCAGGAGTTATCAAATGCATATTTATTATTAACAACAAAATAAGAAAGTATATTCATAATTATCAATAATAACAGAGTATGTATTTCCTTACATAATATATATATATATATATATATATATATATATATAAAGTTTGCATCCCATTTCAAGGTTGAACGTTTTAGTACGCAACGTAACTGTTTCCACTTAGTGTAAAGCATTATTCTCCATAATTGAAAAACGTTCTCTTTTTAACTAGTAATGCAAACAAATATAAATATAAAAACGTTATTTCTTTTAATTTCACTAAGAAACTATCATACTGCAAATCAAGTGTGTAGATGATTATATATATACATATGCATATATACATATATATAAATATACATATATACATACATATATATACATATATACATATATATATATACATATATATACACATATACATATATATACACATATACATATATATACATATATATACATATATACATATATATACATATGTATATATATATGCATAAATATATATATATAATTATATATATATATATATATCATACATAATCTTATATAATATTTTAAGACGGTATAATATATTGTCTATTGTATATTGTCAAGGCACACCACTAAAGGTCGTACGCCAGTTTCAATATCTAGGCTCCACTGCTTCAGACACCCTCTCATTGGACGTGGAGCTAAACAAAAGGATTGGAAAGGCATCCACAACCCTCTCTAAACTAACTAAAAGAGTCTGGGAAAACAGGCACCTTACCACCTCCACCAAGATGACCGTCTACAGAGCGTGCATTCTCAGTGTTCTACTGTATGGGAGTGAATCCTGGACTACATACTCAACACAAGAGAGGAAACTCCAGGTCTTCCATATGAGGTGTATACGTAGGATACTTGGTATCACATGGCAGGACAGAGTGAGTAATACTGATGTTCTGCAGAGAGCGGGCATCCCATCCATTTACTCCCTACTGCGTGAGCGACGTCTTCGCTGGCTGGGCCATGTGCGCAGGATGGATGATGGGCGCATCCCTAAAGACCTTCTCTATGGCGAGCTTGCCTCAGGCTCAAGAAAGAAGGGGCGACCCCATCTTCGCTACAGGGATGTCTGCAAGCGTGACATGAAGGCTCTCTCGGTGAACAGGAATACATGGGAAGCCTCTGCAGCTGACAGAACTGCCTGGAGGAAAATGATACGCCAGGGGATTATCATCAGCGAGAGGACCCTCCATGTTGAAAACGCTGCAAGGAGAGCTAGGAGAAGAGCGAGTGTACAAGCGGAACAGCCGGACGAAGCGGCAAATTGCATAACAACCTTCGTATGTCAAGGCTGTGGCAGACTATGCAAATCAAGAATTGGTCTCTACAGTCACACAAAAGGATGCATACAGGCAACATCTTAATACGGCGCTGATCCATAGTCATTTCGACTGACGGATCCCACACACAATATATTGTCTGTATATTTTCAGTATTTAATATATAGTCAGTCTTATAAAGGCAGTATATATCTTTAAAACAACATTTGGCTTTTGTTGAAATAATATTTATAATAATTCATTTAATCATTCCATCATGGAGAAAGGGAGATTTGTTGCAAGATCATCTTAGTAAAAAAATTCGATAAAATTTAAACAGATAATTTGGAAAGAGTTATGTAAGTTAACTACTACTACAAATAATAATAATAATAATAATAATAATAATAATAATAATAATAATAATAATAATAATAATAATAATAGCACGGTTCATAACAATAATAACATTCTTTATCTATCTCCCTATATGAAATTCTTTTATAAATGGTTTGAAATATGAGATATATTTATTCTTTTACTACGTGACAGTCTTATAACTACGCAGATAATTAGAGTCTACAAATTCAATACAGCCAATTTACTTACAGCAGTTGAGAAAGTCTAATAAGAGATGACAAATAAATGATGCACAAGCACGCGTAAGTGCCCCCTTCCATTCCATATCTAGCGCCCTTTGTCGAGCGTTAAAAAAAGTAAATTAAGATGATGTTATAAAGTAATAGGTTTGTTTATTTCAATTTCCGAACAAATGAAAAATGCTAATTGGCCTTGCACCGTTTTCAATCAATATGACAAAATCTATATAGTATACGTATTTAATGCCATCGAAACGTAATAAGAATTCATAAAAACGAATGCGTTTTGTTGTGTAAATGTGACAACTCACACCAGCAGTCGACCGTCAGAGATGCTAATAAGTAGAAAATAATAAACTACTAAAAGTGTTACAGAACAATTCAACCACTAATATATGGGAAGCACTACCAAAGGGATGGTTTCGACAAATGTGCATAGTATTTATAATAACGGGTATTGACTCATGACCTAGTTTTTATTATGTATTTTCTAATGTACAAGTGGTATTCACCCAGTGCGGCCCATGTGGAGATATATCGCTGGTCGGAAATAATTCCAAATATAGTCATATTTACAATATTTGCCCTGAAAGAAAAGTTTAAAATAAAATTTGCAATGTGAGGTCAGGTAAAAAAAAAAATCGTTTAATCGTTGGTGTTTTTATTCTGTAATAATTTGTTGACGCTGTATTTCTTACAGACAGTTGTAAAATGGCAAATGGTTTTAAAGAATTGCACCGATTTAATTATTTAAAAATTTAAAACTACTAATAAAAATGATTATTTAAATGTTTAAACAATTTTTAAATGCATTCTTTACAAATTAAAAAACATATGTAATAATATCATTGGAAATCAGAAGTAATTCAACAATAGAATTTCGAAAATGACGGTAAACAAGGATATTATTAATTCTGAATGTATATATTGCTACTTTAATTTCTGACTCAAACAGGTTTTAGACTGTTTCTGATCACACATTTTACTCTGGATAAATGATGAAATAGTGACATACTAAGGATGTGTGTATATACTTGTATTAGCTGTAAAAATTATGCGTGTATATTTGTATGCGATAGGAATAAGATATATGCGATTGATATAAGAAACATATACATTAATTAGCACAAAAGGATTTTCAGAAATAGACATTTGTTATTTCATTCACGTGTGAACTTTATCAAAAAAGAATGGTAAAGTAATGCAGTCAATATTAATATATATGCTTTTCATATAAGAGTGAATAAGATTCAAATTGTGATGTAACAGAAAAGAAGATAGTGTTAAGGTTGGAGGGGTTGTACTGGTAATGAAAAGTTATTTTCGAAATACTTAGCCAGGTGGAAATTTCTTCAACAATTATTAGATTATATATATATATATATATAATATATATATATATATATTAGTGTTTTTTTTATTAGTGGTGCATTCAAATTCACTTACGAAATGATAGAGATTTTGTTCCCTTGAACGCTAATATATGCATTAAGTCGCAAATTTTTACAGAACGCATATATATATATATATATATATATATATATATATATATATATATATATATATATATATATATGTGTGTGTGTGTGTGTGTGTCTAAAATATTAATTATTAAATATATATATATTAAATATTACTAGAATTATTAAATATATATATTTAATATTATCATAATTATCAAATATATATATGTATTAAATATTATTATAATTATCAAATATATATATGTATTAAATATTATTATAATTATCAAATATATATATATATATATATATATATATATATGAACAACACACTATTTGAATATGGTGACAGATTGTATGTCCCAGCCTAGATATATAGCTAATTTTTTTCAGCTTATGAGTACTTGTGCCCGAGCGGGTGTGTATGTAATTACCTAAAGTTGCACGAATAGACAAGCTGTTGCCGTGTCCGATAAAGAAGATTGCAATAACTATGTTGACACTGTATTTGGTACATCTGTGTTTAATCACACTATGTCGTAGTCATCGAGAAGAACCGACTACATCGAGTTCATTTTCATACTCCATTTTCTCATGTTTGTACATACAAAACACATGCATTTTTTCTAACTTTCATTCACCCTCGGCTTTAACCAAAGATACATTAAAGGATTCTGTTAACTTGTTCATACACAGTTGCGAGTTATGATGTAAAGCAAAACAAAAAATGATATTTTTACTTTGGATCTAAAAAAAATAAACCTTGCTTGTCAAATCTTTCGCATACAAACCTTTGCCTATCATTGTGTTTGTAGTGTTAGAGAAAATGGATAAGAATAAAACCCAAAACAGGAAGCGAATGTTTTTAACGATAGCAAAACTTCGGGCAGCACAACAACTCCAAAACGGTGTGTCTACACAAGGTAAAAATTCAACGTTACCTCAAAATTCGATAACGCCGACGACTGCGACTTCTAACAGCCAAGCGAAACCAGTTACGTCAGGGAAACCGACCAAAAAGAAAACCTTGTTGCAAATTGCAACTGACTACGAGAAAGAAAAACAGGCCAGACTTAAATCTGAGGCTAAGCAGAAAGCCAAATTGGATGGCAATCCGACATCAAATGGAGGGGACGGCGACAGATCAGCAACAAATAGGTGAGTGTTCGTCCAATTTATAAACGTTCTGCTCAGCAGGATAGTTGAGTATAAAACATACGCGTCTGCGCACAGTTTAATTATGTATTGATTAATGTTTTCTTTGAAAGATATACATTAACTTGTTTATATACGTCAATAGTCACGTTGGCACATCGGTTTTCGTTAATTCACCGCATTTAAGCAACGTTGAACTTGGTCACTACAAGATAGGTGACACTAAGAAATACCAGATGCTGGACAATGGTATTTTTACGAAATCCTTCCTGCAAAGCTAACGTTGACGTGCGAACTTAAAACAGAAAGTAGAGGTTATCCTTCTCAATGAGCACACCTGTAAAATGACTAAATGCAGTTGTAAGATATTTACTGCATAATAATAATACATTGCCCGGCAGTATTATCATTCTCCTTTATTAGATATATAACTATAGTTATCATAATTCAAAATAGTATATGTTTTTATCAAACGACACATTTAAAGAAAGAGATTTATACTTGTGTAAAAAATCTCTTCAACTGAATGTAGAATTAGAGTAAACAATACGCCACTAAGGGAAGACAATATATATATATATATATATATATATATATATATATATATATATATATATATATATATATATAGCAGAGACACCTGACGTTGCCCGGTATTGAATAATGATCAATGAATGTTTCACACTCCCATATTTTTTATCAAATCAGTGAAATCGATCATTTTTCAATCAAATGGATCCAGTTGGGGACCTATCGCGGTGCACCGCAGTGACTTAGTCTTATAGTCTACACTGCAGAGAATTTACTACTTATTTTATAAAATAATGTTTATGTATAGCAGTCAATTGAGGTTTAAAATACAAAAGTTAAGTTTCATAGTTGAATTGTGCTCTAAAAACATTCATTTCGAACGCATCCCTTTAATATCAATAGGCAGCCTATATAAACAAAGTCAGCCGTCAACAGGCAATCTTATGAGTTAAAATGGCTGGTTTAATATGTGCGCGGTATGTGTCTGATTGTGGGGGAAAAAGTATATACACACATAATTTTAAACTTCAAAATGAAAATATAAGGATTACGTTTAAAACTCATAAAATCGTATTTATTTAAACGTTATATAAAAATTACTCAGTGTTATAAATTAACATATATATATTTATATACATATTAAAACATTGTATTGGTCTTGTTATCTTTATATATATATATATATATATATATATATATATATATATATATATATATATATAATTATAGTAAATAATTATATATATAATACTTATTATAGTAAATTATTACATATATTTAATAATTATTACAGTAAATAATTATATGCATATATGTATTCATATATTTAATAATTATTATAATAATAATTATATATATATAATTAGTTATATAAGTATTTATTCAGAATTTTTTCTTTAATACATGCTTGATTAAACAATAGTGACCTTTCTCGTTTATTTCTTGTTGATCAATACATCTAAACCATTACATATACGTCACGTATGTAAATGACATCGTCTTGATAACAGAAAAGTTAGCTAACGTAACATGAATCAATGTATTAAATTTCACACACGAAATAAATATCAATTAATAAACCCTATCCGCGACCAAGAAATAAAAGTTGATACCTATAATTTTATAACCTACCCGGACAAAAAGAATTTACAAGCAAGGAATCAAACCTAGTTAATTTTAAAAGCGAATGCTCTTACAGATATAAAATGTCCGTAGTGAAACATCTTATCTACCGTAATAAACACAACTTATCTTCTAACCGAATATTTTATAAGGCAGTTGCCGAAATTAAACAAATGCTAATGAATAAAAACAATATATCAAAGTTTCTTATCGTCGAGAAACATATTTACACATGAGATATTTTTCTGATAGCTTTATAATAAAACATATCTATCTAAAATAATCTATTTGAATCGACTTATTGCATCACGTTTTCCATACATCTTTTAGATATATACTATAAGTTACTTTTTCTTGGGGTTCTACACCGGAAATTGAACTTACAGCTGTTTGATAGAATTATCGATAGAATATATATCAACCCATCTTTTTATTTAATAGATCGTAGGTCCTACTCGGCACATATATTTAGAGTTAATTAAATATTCTATGTTCAATTCCTGCTTAAATAACTATAGTAAAATTCATTAATTCTAAATATTTGAAAAATGATAAAACACCGATAGAATAAATCTAAAAATAGTGTCTTAAATAATGTATTAAGATTAAAATTACTTAAAAGTTGATAATAGGCACATAAGGAAATGTGTAAATATAATAAAGACAACAGGTAATCTATTAAATATCGATAAGTAATATTCTTAGTTTATTAAGTGCAACAAAGGCGGACTATGGTTAAAATAGACTGAAGTTATTCGTTTATTTTCTTTAATATGTTTTAGTGCACATTGATTAAATTACTAAACACTAGCAAAGATACCCGTGCTTCGCACGGGACTCTGCTGTATGCTGTATCCCTACCTTAACCTTTGACCTTGAAAAATCATCATGTCAGTTTTGTCTTGGAGATCATCATGTCAGTTTTTGTTATGATCGGTCCAGTGGTGTGGGCTCTAGGAGAGTAAATATGCATAGGCTATGGCCTTGATCTTTGACCTTAACCTTAAAAAATGGTGTATACCATCCCTAGGTTGGGGATCATCACTATGCCAGGTTTGGTCATGATTGGTCCAGTGGTGTGGGTTGTAGAAGAGTTGTAAACACAGACACACACACACGAAGGCTACTACATCCTTTATATATATATATGTGTGTGTGTGTGTGTGTGTGTGTGTGTGTGTGTGTGTGTGTGTGTGTGTGTGTGTGTGTGTGTTCGTGTGTGTGTGTGCGTGTGTGTGTGTGTGTGTGCGTGTTGGTACATTAGTAAATTAAATTAAGCGTATTTTGGTGTCATGTTTATTATAATTCAGGTGTTTAGTTGATTGGTATATGTCAATACACAATTAATTGATATTCGATTACATTATAACTGCACTAAAAATAAAAATTGGTTATGACTCAGTGTTATTTCAGTCTATTACTTGTCTTATTTGACGGTTGTTTTATTGGTATTTAACTTAGCTGGTTTACTATTTAATATGTTACCTAGTTGATTATTCCTATTGACGGTTTTTGGATCCATTGGTTATTCGTTTAATGTATGAGATGGTTTCTGACTTGGTCGTTTTTTTTTGTTTTTTTTTTTGTTTTTTTTGCATGCTAGTCATTTGGTCGGTTTGGCTAGTTTGTTAATTGCCTGATGTTTATTAGTGTGTTAATGCCTTAGTCTATTAGTTGATCGGTCGTATAGTTAGTTGATTGCTTTCATTATCGGTTTGTCATTTTTTTATTTGTTTGTTCAGTTGTTTGGCTAATAGCCTTATCTGTTGGCAGATAATATTGTTGATCTTTTATTAGTAAATATATCAATTATTTCTTTTAAATATATTTTATATAACATTCCTTACTATATGATAATTGATGTAAGAGACAAATACTCATGAATGCATTTCATATTATTGTAGGCCAATTAACAAGTGAAACACATGTTCTGGAAAAAAATGTTGATCATTTACTATATTTTACAAACTGGCCGATGTTTCATCTATTATATAAATCTCACTTCTCTGATTAAATGTATATATGTATGTATGTATGTATGTATGTATGTCTGCCTAAAACTTTTCTCAGCGGCATCGGACCGAGTCGAAACCAGTACCATCTGAAAGGGCGATGTCTCGGTCGAATAATATGTCAATATTAGAAAAAACGGTTAATTATTTCCTAAAGAAATATACGTTTGCAATGAGAGAGGATAGCAAAAAAACCGTTCCTTCGTGACAATTTAGCCAAACACGCATGTGCGAAAAACATTTTTCCTTGAATTAGTTTAAATAGAAAAAAAACGAACTCATTTCGATGACACGAGCGTAGAGTAGTAGTTGTAGTGACAGCATCATTGTCTTAAGATTGCACGTTCGCGCCATGTCAGATATTTTTTTTTCGATTTTTAATATTAATATTAAAACAAGGTTATTTATGCCATTTTCGTTCATTTATTCTTTATTTTTATTTTTTTATTTTTTATGCTTCCATCACCTTCGATGTATTTTTTTTGGGGGGGGGTTATTGTTTTTCTTTCTCCGATTTTTTAAAAGAAGTTTATAACATTTAAACAGGGTTATTTATGCCATTTTTTTCGTTCGCTCATTCTTTATTTTTCATCACGTTCGCTGTTTTATTTTTGTTCTTTATTTTTCCCGATTTAAAAAAAGGTTAGCATTTAAATGATTATTTCGTTCGCTGATTCTTTATTTTCCATTTTATTATTGGTTCAATTTACCCCCACACCTCACCACACTCGGGCAACGCCGGGTACCATTGTTAGTCTAATATATATGGAATACACACGCACACACATACACACACACGCATATATATATATATATATATATATATATATATATATATATATATATATATATATATATATATATATTGATTTAAATAAAATGTACGGAAATTTCTCGAGAGCTCTTTCGGCTATCATCTCGTCAGGAGAAATCGATAGCATACAAAGCAATATTACTGGCGAAATTAAAGAGCACTACGGGGGAATTTAGATGTGCCATAAATAAGAAAAATAAACGATTAAAAGAAAGATTTAATCTGAAATTACTCTGTTTAAAACGACTAAAACTAAAACTTGGCACAACGAGGGGAAAAAAGTTCCAGGTTTAATATTATCCAAATTGTTCCAGATAATAAGCTCAATCAAGTTATGTTTCTGACTTTAGGCCATATTTATCTGGTGTCGGGATAATTTACTCGATAGTTATATAGAAAAAAAATCTAGTTAACATATGGAGAGTTGCTAAAGCGACTAACTTTATTTTTGTATCTAATCATTTGATAAGGTCTAAAAGTTTATAATCATTGTTCCTTAACTTGAGATTCCACAATATTTTATTAACTGGTATTTTAAAATCTATTAGAATTATATTCGGTTTTGTGTTTTGAATTGAAAAATGATTATCTTGTTAAATCTAAGACGGCGACTTGAAAATCTTCTAGAGTTATATCAGATGATTAAGCAGATTTTCCTCCGATTATCATCTTTAAAGTTAATTTTTTCGTGTTTTGAAATGTCTGTATTCTCATTTTCCTTATTCGCCTTTTTGTTTTTCTTTAGACTAGAGTTGTTGTTGTTTAGTAATAATAAATCATCGACTCTGAAGAGCAGCCTATTAAGCAAAAGCCATTTTCGTAACGAATGGGAAAAGTACGTAAAGAGGAAATGAATAAAAATAAATAAATAAATAATTATGATTGTAAACTAATATTTTCTTTGGTCATTGGGATGAAAAAGTCATTAGGTGAGTGAATATATATATATATATATATATATATATATATCGAGAGAGAGAAAAAGATTTGTTTTTACGGCTGTTTCGTGTGAATATATGTGGCCAGTCTTTTCATACAGAGATTCCAAACATGAGGACAGATTGAGTATTTTAAACATGTGCTATTTCATTCGCATTTACAATAAGGGAGCTTATATCATTTACGATTTTTGTTTACAATCGTACTATAATTACCGAAAACACTTTCTAATTACGAATACTAATTATTTACGCTAACTAACCAATATTTTTTTAACATGAGAACTAAACTAAGGAGCAGTGATCAATATTCATCTACGTACAGTATAGCTACAGCTGAGTGTTTGTTACACAGAGATTCGAAAGTGGACGCTAGAGTCCTTGAAACCATGATCAGTAGGTGCATATGTATATGCATATATATATGTGCATACATATATGAATATATATGCATAAATATATATACATGCAGATACATATATATGTGTGTGTGTGTGTGTGTGTGTGTGTGTGTGTGTGTGTGTGTGTGTGTGTGTGTGTTCGTGTTCGTTCGTGTTCTTAAATATACATATGTATGTTTGTGCGCATGCACGTTTGAACTGAAAACAAGTAATTTTCAGAAGTGATGCCAATATTAGCATTGGATGAGCATGTGCATGCCAGGGGCTGGCAGATTTTTTTTCTCTGATGATATATTCGATCTGTTTGTGGCATTTTCACACCTTACAGGTGCAGTGTCTGTATATGCATGTTATAGTGAAGGTCTGTACCAAAGCAAAAAGGTAACTTTGTTCTGAACGACCGTTGTTGTAATTCTTATTATTGCACCACGCGCACTTATTGATCTTTTTATGTGATGATGTACTGTTAGACATTTGTATTACATTTATGTTTTATCAAGAATAAAATATCGCACAATTTAAGCCGTGATGTTGAATTTCACTATTTTTTTTTTACATGTTATCGAGGTATTTCTCGCCAACAACACCTTGTCGATGTTAATTTTATTATGGCACTTACATTGAAGAATATTTAAAGAAATCATTAATGAATTTTATTATAAAAAATTAATGAATTAAAGTAAGAGATCATTAATTATTTTAAGCTATTACATATTATTATTAATGATATGTTGTTTTTTTTAAATTAATAGGTTTACCATTCTACTGTAATTATATTTAAAAAAAGTATACGTAAACCAGTGGACTCCACCGATTCACTACCGTTTCGCAGAGTTCACTACGTAAATTGTTTTAAACAAAAATGTTAGATAATAAACATTTCATTTATAAATTGTAAATACGAAACAAAATAATTGCGCATTTTTCATATAGAAAGACAAGCATTACTACTTTGGTCATTTCCATGCAAATATATTTAACTTTTAAGAATAATTAGAAATAAAAGAAAGAAATATCAACTTCCTGGGTGATGGTGTGGGGCGATTTGGTTGTAGCTTAGAAATAGATCACAACGTGCTGTAAATCACGTCAGTCTCTGTAAAATAAACAGGAGAAATTGTAGTTGGACACAAATACTAAAACCTTTTGTCCACAAAATAAAACAAAATCAAACTTAATCCGAACTATTTCTTCTATTAAAATCAAAGCAACCATTTGAATTTACAAAATACCAGCAAATGATAATTAATTAAATGTATTTTTTCAAGACTAATATATATTTTAGTTTAATACTGACTGACCTCGTATGTATACGAGGTCAGTCACATTAAAAGTATATAAAACGAATTGTGCTTCTATTATGTAAAGTTGAATTAATTTGAAATAAGCCGTTTTAACTTTTTCGTTAGTGTTTGAATTGAATTAATCTTTCGCCTTTATCTATTTAGACTGGTTTATTATACAATAATGAAATACACGAAATGAAACGCAGGATAAAAAAAAAGACGCTTGTTATATTGTAAATATTTACTATGCCTCCCCACGGGACAGAGTTAGACACCAGGGTCGTTTTTTAACGTGGAGAAAAGGTACAAAAATAAATATTTTTCTTATAATCTATATTATAATTGAGTACTTTGTACATATATAGTGCTGGTATAGTTTGTGATCCATATTAATTCTGACTTGGTTGACATCGTCCTGCTGTTTACGTACACAGCCGGATTCTGAATGAACACAACTGGCGTCAAAATCAAGATGAGGTGACACTATTAAACGGGAAAAAGAAAACAATATTCAAAGTAAAAAAAAAAACTATCACCGCATGTAAAATTTTATGAAAAAATAATTTTAACGACGAAATATAATAAAAAAAAATTTTTTCACTAAAGTTAAAGTTTATTTAATTATTTTTATTTTTATTGTCTCAATAAATTGTTAGCTTTTTTTTTTTTACCGGGATTGTCTTACAATCAGACTAACTCAATTATGGTTAGAGTAGGGTAAGTGTGAAAAAATTGTTCTCTTTGCCTCCAGCTTGACGATGGCTTACGGGGATGAAACATGTATCTTTTATGCAACTTAATTGCCATAAATATATTTTCATAACTTTGTACGCACACACACATGCGCGCGCGCACACACACACACACTCACACAGACACAAACATTTTATATATATATATATATATATATATATATATATATATATATATATATATAATAGCAGTTCAGTCCGGCTTTGCTCGAGCCCTATGTACTCTTCATAGCTTTATGTATATGCATATATATATATATATATATATATATATATATATATATATATATATATATATATATATATATTTTAAAACGTTTAACTCCGGTCCAGGTGATCAACATCTGAAATTTCAAGTGTTTTTAGACTCAAAATTGGCGGCGGAGTTTGTTACAGTCTGCAAAGGTCAGCTCTTTAAACTTTGATCTCTTGGCAGCCAAATGTTCGCCCAAAACTGATTAAAAAGCTTGCTGCATGTCTGAATACTCTTTATGTAAAATTTAAAATGTTTAGACCTAAAATTGACTGAATAGTTTGCTAGAGACCGCAAAGGTCAACTCTTTTAAACTTTAACCCCTTTGGCAAAAACCGATTAAAAAGTTTGCCCTATTTCTGAATACACTTTACGTAAAATTTCAAATGATATATAAAGTAAAGATATTGTAACAAAAAATTATTTGAAAATACATCATTTGAAATCAAAATTCAAAATTCCGCAGAACTTGAGCGTTAACCTTATACGTAGATATATGTATGTGTATACAAGAATGGTTAATCCTACTTCATTAGTCGTTTTACCTCTGAAATATATTAACCTCGATATATATATATATATATATATATATAATTTCAAGTTTTTATTTTTCAGAGGTAGAGCATCTAATGAATTTTTAACAAGGTTAATTCAAGAGTGCTCAATACCGAAGTAGAACGAGGTATACTTTTTATTTCTTTTACATAAGCATTAATATGTCGATACACATTCATGAGTATGTTTCAGTCAACAAGTTACAAGTAACTAGAGACATCTAGAGCGAATATTAATGCTTATGTAAAACAAATAAAATATATATACACACACGGAGTGGAACGATAAAATTGTCGCCTTTGAAAAGTAATAGAAAAAATATATATTCCCGGAAGATAATTTAAGTTAGTTGAAAGCTTATAAAATAATTAATGTCCTAGACATCCTATACAACCTAAATTTGGAAATATTTCATTTATCTCATGCATTTACTTCAAATATGTACTTGAAGAAATACTTGTGACTGCATGTGCATAAGTCCACATATATAACTAAAGAAATAAGCTTTTTGTTAACGCACTATTTTGTAATAGATAACAATTTGTCGATGTAGTTAAATAAACAGCGGGGAGAAAGAGTTTGATCTGTAATTTTGGAAAACCATTTCTCTTTCTGTTCTATTTGTTTGTTCGATTTAGTCTCTAGACCGTATCTTTCCACAGATATGAACTCCTCCAGGATTGGAGACCTTCCATGGGCCATATCTGCCTACGATGCGGCCAGAGCCACCCAGTGACAGAAGAGTGTACTATTTGCTAAGGAACCTGCAATGTGACTGACAGCAAGGGACATTCTTAAATTATTCCGCATGTTCTTATTCCTCTAACGTAAAATGGCTAACAATAAAAGCTTTAACATTTACATTGAAAATTATTTATTAATTCATGAATTGTAATAAAATCTTTCTTTTTAAATGGATACATTTTTTATAATTGGTTCGATTTTATTTATTATTGAAAGAATTACAATTGATAGTCTTTCTTTTCATTAAGTTGGTCAGATTGTTGGTCCGGCATGCACTGTTCGATTTTTGTTGGGAAATAAATACAATATATACATACAGACATATATATACATACATATATATAGCATATATACATATACATATGTACACATATACATATATACATATATATATACATATATATACGTACATACAATATACATACATATACATATATACATATATATACATAGATATATATACATATATATATACGTACATATATATATACGTACATATATATACATACATATATATACATGTATATATACATACATATATATACATACATATATATACACACATATATATACATATACCTGTAAAAAATAAACATTATTTCTTTTTACAGTGAAAAACATCTTAAAGGCGATTATTCTATTTGATTTAATTTATTACCTTCCTTGGGCGGGAAAATTCGACATGCTGTTCAGAGAGTAAGAATTGAAGTCAGCGTCCTTGCAAAGGAGTATTCTGGCTAACCCCAAAAACTTTCAGAGATCCTGGTCGATATTCCTTAATAACTGCGCCTCAACGGGTGATAAACCAAAGTGGGAAAGTGAACTTCTAGAACTACACAGACTATATATTCAGCCGACAGAAAACAATGCTACACCAATGCAGCATGCTCAGGAGTATGTTGGTCTCATTTAGATATGAAATACCCATCCCGGAAGGCGGTGTGATTTAACATAAAATTAATACAAGAATATGGTGTTTATTTATTAAGTTATATTCTTTCTTATTTATTTGTAATTTTTATTATTCCCTATACTTTTTAATAATTAACATATCTATTTCAGATTAATTTAATATTCATATTTTTCATAAATAATTTTTCTTTAATTTCTAACGAGAAGTATATTTATATTTAGTTTAGAAAACTCGGTAAATTATATAATAATCTTTTTATTTTTCTATATTAGTAAGTATATATATATATATATATATATATATATATATATATATATATATATATATATATATATATATATATACACACACACACACGGTGTCTCACAAAAGTGAGTAGACTCCTAACATTTTTTTTCAAATATTAAAGCATATCTCTTCATGGGACGACACTAAAATAATGATTTTTTAACACAATGAGAAGCAGTCTGTCTGCAGCATTTATAAGAGAGTTAATTTATTTTCTCCTCTAAATAACTCAAAATATAGCCATTAATTTAAATCTCTGGCAACGAAAGTGAGTACACCCCTTATGAAAAGTTGTTAATATTAATATACAACATGTCATCTCACAATATTTTGTGTGGCTACAATCATTATGCAAAACTGCCATTACTCTCCTGGGCATGGAGTTTACCAAAGCTTCACATTATGACGTCGTGGAGCTGGAGGATATTTGAGATTTTGCGCATCTCCACCTTCTGTTTTCGGATGCCCCAAAGATGTTCTATTGGGTTCATGTCTGAGGACATGCTTCGCCAGTCCATCACCTTTACCCTCAACCTCTTCAGTAAAGAAGTGGTTGTCTTGGATGTGTGTTTTGGGTCATTGTCATGCTGGAACACTGATCTGCGACCTAGTTTCTGGAGGGAGGGGATCTCTGCTGCAGTATTTGACAGTACATGTTGGAGTTCATGTTTCCCTCAATGAAATTAACTCTCCAATACCTGCAGCACTCATGCAGCCTCAGACCATGACATTCCCACCACCATGCTTGACTGTAGGCATGACACACTTATCTTTGTACACCTTACCTGGTTGCCGCCACACATGCTTAAGGCTATCAGAACCAAGCAAATTAAATTTCGTCTCATCAAACCATAGGACATGGTTCCAGTAATCTATGGGCTTTTTTGACATGTCTTCAGCAAACTGTTTGCGGGATTTCTTGCCTATTGCCTTCAGAAGAGGCTTCTTCCTGGGGATGACAACCATGCACACCAATTTAATATAGTGTGCGGCATATGGTTTGAACACTAACAGGCTGAGCCCCAACCTCTTTAATCTCTGCAGCAATGCTAAGAGTACTCCTATGCCGATCTTTCAAAGAAAGCATTTGGATGTGATGCACAGCATGTGCACTCAGCTTCTTTGGACGACCAACCCGAGGCCTGCTCTGAGTGGACCCTGCTCTTTTAAAATGTAGGTGATCTTAGCAACTATGCTGCAGCTCAGTTTCAAGGTGTTAGCAATCTTCTTGTAGCCTTGGTCATCTTTATGTAGTGCAGCAATACGTTTTTTAAGATCCTCAGAGAGTTTTTTGTCATGTTGGAACTTTCAGTGACTGGTAACAGAGAATATGAGAGCTGCATTAATTTGAATACACCTACTCACTATAAACACATGACATAGTTACACTAACGAGCTACATGACATTTTGGAGGTAAAAAAGCAGTACTCAATTTAAACATTATAGTTTTTAGGATTGTACTCACTTTTTAGGGGTGTAGTTTCTTAGATATGTACTCACTTTTGTTGAAGTAATTTAGCTTTTAATGGCTACATTTTGAGTTATTCTGAGGGAAAAATAAATTAACTCTGTTATATATACTGCAGACAGACTTTTCATTGGGTTAAAAATACTTTTTTCAATGTTAACCCCTTAAGAGATATACTTAAATATTTGAAACAAATGTAAGGGGTGTACTCACATTTGTGATACACTGTGTGTGTATATATATATATATATATATATATATATATATATATATATATATATATATATATACATATATATATATAGAGAGAGATAGATAGATAGATAGATAGATAGATAGATAGATGGATAGATAGATAGATAGATTGTCTATGTAGGAAACAGCCGGTATTTCAATGTCTGGTTAACCACAATGAATGAGCATGTTTTTAATTATTTTTTAAACAAAAATATTGTTTATTGTTATTTCATAGGTAAGCATTCTGCACATCATTCTTAAAAGTATCTGAGAGAAATTCAGTTTCGTGCAAATTCGTATAATTAAATAAGTTAGATAGATAGATAGATAGATAGATAGATAGATAGATAGATCTATTCTGGTAAAGAGATAGACATATGGATATAGAATAATAGAAAAGCAGGCACACACAAAACTGTTAGATATAAAACCAGGTTGTTGTGACGTGGTTCGGACACGTGACTATGATTCACGGATATTTAACGCGAAACTGGTAGAAGTCAGGTGAAGCTGCGAGTTAGAATGCGAACACAATTACCAATTGTTGTTACCCGACACGGATTTCTATTATTGTATCTAACAGAATAAATCTATTCTATATTTTATACATTTTCCATTTGACGATATAACACAGATGAAGCTTTAAAAAAATGAATTCTACAGATTAAAGTTCCTTTATTTTCTCTGGGTCCCTTGTTCTCCCTTAACTTTCCTTTTACTCTCTCTCTCTCTCTCTCTCTCTCTCTCTCTCTCTCTCTCTCTCATATATATATATATATATATATATATATATATATATATATATATATATATATATATATATATATATATATATAATTCCGGGTAAACATTTTCCAGAGGTGAAGAAACCAATGATTTTTTTAACAAGGTTCATGCAAGAGTGCTGAATACCGAAGTAAGATATACTTTTTATTTGTTTTACATAAGCATTTACATGAAGCTATACATTTATGAGCATGTTTCGGTCAGCCAGTTACAAGTAACTAGAGACCTCTTCATGCGATATTGCTTGTAGACTCTGTTTGTATAAGCAATATCTCCTGAAGAGGTCTCTAGTTACATGTAACTGGCTGACCGAAACATGCTTACGAACACATAGTGACATATAAATGCTTATGTAAAACAAATAATATATATATATATATATATATATATATATATATATATATATATATATATATATATATATATATATATATATATATATATATATAAAATGAAAAATGAAAGTTTATATAACTATTATATCATCAGAACAATAAGGGAAAGTTAAGGAAAAATTAAGAAAAAAAAAAACTCTTTAAGCCAAGGCATTTCGAAGCTAAATAACCTACTTTTGGTTACTATTACTATTTACTATTTTATCCTATTCATTCATCCTCATTTTACATCTAAATATCATTAAGCCAGTTTTTTCTATATTTGCATTTTGTATAATTCTGGCCCTTCTCCTCTTCTGATGAGTAGCATTTAGCTTCGAAATATCATGTCCTGAAGAGTTTTATTTTTCCTTAACTATTCGTTATTGTTCTGATGATATAATAAAGTTATATATAACTTTTATTTCTCAATTTTCGTTTCATATTATAGTTTGCTCCTCCTAGTAGTATTGAGCTTTTCTTTTCTTGATAAATTTTGCTTTAAAGATTTACTCTTTAATAACTTAATTGTATTAATATATATATATACATATATATATATATATATATATATATATATATATATATATATATATATATATATACACACTTCATTAGAATATGTAGTGGTTTCCCGTTTATAATCCACTCATGTTTACATTTCTATTTTTCTTAGCCTATTACGAAAACATATACTTACATATTTCCTCTACAGTAAGGAATTCATGTAAAATAGCATTCGTTTTAATGCAAACTGTTTTAATAGACGATTTAGTATGCTTTTACTTCTGTTTGCAATGTTGGTCGGTATCTTTTATTAAATTCTGATGGCGTGATGTATAATCAAGAGCTATCATATTACTTTTGCCCTTAACATCCGATATTTTGATGCCACCTCCGTCTGTACAAGAATTATGGTCGTTAATGTATTAGTGTAATAAAGAATGTATTCCAACAATTGATACTATGTGATAGGCTAATGTGCTTTGTTAGAAAAATGATAGCATATTTGACACAAGAAATTCCCTTTATGGCGGTTTTAATCAAAAGTTTGTCCCATTACAAAGTTATATAATTGAATTTGTCTTAATTGCCTCTTGTTTTTAATGATTAATGTATCGATTTTCTCACTGACACTGAAAACGAGGCATTAATTAAATGCTATAAGTTCTTGCTCTCAAGCTTTCAAGTGTATAAGCTTAAAGTAGCAATGTTTAAAAGGGGATCTAAGAAAGTTGTACATATTTGTTGTGAGTTAGTTAAATTAGTACTTCACACGGGCTAATATTTTCGCTATACGCTGTTTATAAATTTAAGCATACAATCTCGCCCTGCGAATATATTTATATTTCGGATTAAATACACTATTTATAAAACAATATTTGCGAATATTAATCCCTTCCTTAACGGAGAATGCATGTATTAAGTTACCAAAATAAAAATATTATAAAATATTTTTCATGAAATATAATTTTCTATTAATATAATTGTATGAAGCATTACTGATAAAACACGTCCGTTTTAGAAAGAGAAAGAACTGATTAATTTATAAACTGTCTAGCTACATTGATAAAAAACATTTTGTAGAGAAAAATGTTTCTTTGTAAATGAAAATGAGATTCATTTGATCGAGTAGATTTGTATTATTGTAAACTGTGTTTTATTGATTATAGAATTATTTTATGGACAAAAATACCTTTGTTTGCTGAAAAAAAAATGCTAGTTTTATTTATAAAATTTGTGGGGAAAATTCCTTGTTCCATATAAAAATATATGGATTTTGTCGTGAAAAATCACACTTATTTAAGCGTAAGATCTTTTTATTATTTTTTTATTTATTTTTTTTACATTGTGATCACCACTTATCAAGGCCAGGAAGCCACTCAGGGATAAGGGTTATTGCAAGTACAGTACGTTAGCATGGAGATTTAATGAAGTGTCTACTTAATTTGTTTACGTTGGACTTGAAGACATACAGGTTGAAGTCAGGTGGGAAGTGCAGTTCTAATAAAGAAGCTTTGTTCATGGAATCTACGTTTTGATTTAGGCACAGATAAAGAGTATATTTATGTACATATATATATATATATATACATATATATGTCTACATATATATATATAGACACATATGTACATATATATACATATATATGCCTACATATATATATACATACATATATATACATACATATATATATATATATATATATATATATATATATATATATATATATATACACACATATATATATGCATATATATATAGTTTTGGGCGAAAATTTGGCTGCTAAAAAGTCAAAGTTGAAAGAATTGGTATTTGCAGACTCTATGAAACTCCTATGCTAATTTTGGGTCTTACCACTTGAAATTTTGGATGTTGGTTACCTGGACATAAGTCAAACTTTTTAATATATATATACATATGCACATAAAGTTATGAACAGTATATATATATATATATATATATATATATATATATATATATATATATATATATATATATAGTCTTGCAAATTTTGAACCTTTAAAACTATACAAAATAAAATTTATCATTCGTTAGAAAACCATTTAGTCAGTAAGTCATTCAATCCCCTGCAATCACTGCATCAACTTGCTCTCTCAAATTCGCTATAGTACCAGTAATAATTTATTTTTTACGGGATCATCAGTTGTTTACCATGAAACGCTGTTTCGGAGATTTAAAAAAAAACAGTATATTACATCATGGCTCCCCAGCAGTGTTGATCAAACACCATCTCCCTTAATCTTAGAGAAAAACATGTTACAACTATTAGATTTAGTTTCCTATTCTTAATTACTTTATCTAATCTATTCTATGTTATAAAAATGAATTTCTTACCTGTGAGATTTATCTGTTTCCAAATTCAAAATGGATATCTTTTTTAAGTTACCAGTCTTGTATTTATAAGATTAGGATTAATCCATTTGACTACTTATCACCCCTACTATGATTAGTATTTTGTATATTTACATTCTTATTTATTGAAAATTAAATATATATAAAGGATAAAAATATTTATACATATATACATTTTTTTTTATATATTATAAATACATTTTATACATTACTAATAAAGTTTTGGATTTCCTTTACTAATATGTGTGTGTGTGTGTGTGTGTGTGTGTGTGTGTGTGTGTGTGTGTGTGTGTGTGTGTGTGTGTGGTTATTATTTCATTTATCCACATAAAATGAGATATATGTTGATTTTCTGTATCTACTCCAACGGTCCTCAATAAGTGAATAGAACAAGATAGTAAGTTTTGAACACATATTTATAATAATTAAATTCACATGTTTCGCGTTTCCCCTCTTTGTATGGGATGGTTGAGCTAAAATACATGGAATTTGCGCTATCGTCTCTTATATTGCATGTTGTTCTAAATTTTCCTCAAGTCCAGATTGCATTTTTGAAATTAACTAGCTGTGACAATATGGCTTTAGTAGTGTGTATTCCAATTCCTGTTGTAGCTGTTCATTTGAAGCTGAGACTTGGGAAGTCACCCATTTGATGCATAACAATGACTTAATTTTCAAGAGTCTACGAGAATTTTAAATGTCTGTACAAAAACGTCTTGAAACTTATTGAAGGGACCTTGTACATAGCTATAAGTGTTAATTGTAGTTCTCTGTAGGTGTGAAATTAATAAAATTTAAACCATCATATTATTAATAACTACGAAAACCATTCAGATAGAGACAAGAAATATTTTTTAGGAGAGATAGTAATTGTGTCTATACACAAGCACTGGAAGGAAGGTTATATTTGGTGTGAATGAAATAAAGATACATGTCCTTTATTAACTGTATCACTGATCATATGTTCTGATGGAAATACGAAAATAATTGGAAAAGGTGGGTATGCAGCGAGTATAAAATCTGTTAAAAGGGCATTTACATTCTAAGCGATCGAAAAAGTAAAACCTGATAATATTTTAGACTTGCTGCTGTCTATCCCTCGTGAATAAGCGTTTGTCAATGAAACCATTCTTATAAAGCCTGTGAGAATAGTTAGCCATTTTTTTTTTTTGGAACTGTGATTAATTCTAAAAAATACAAAACTAATATGGTTCTTGTTATCTTAGCACTAATCCTAAGTTCGGATGGCAATGCGCAAAAAATAACATAAAAGATTTCGTATCGGAAGCGTTAAAAGTCAATTCATAATCTAAGAGATCAATAAAAGTCAATTCCTAATGAAAATTTCGCTCTCGCTAAACAGTTATAACATTTATTGTCACCATAACGACCAACAGTTTACCTGCTGTTGTGTAATACCGACGACGTCACATATTCATCGCCGGAACAGTGAATAGGAATTAGTGAATGTATTTCGTTAGGCTTATAATGTAAAAGACTATCGTTTCGTCTGATTGAAATTTGCACGTTAAACTACGATGGAATTTATCTTTAAAAATGATATTTTAAAAACTAGGAAGAGTACAATGAGCAGCTAAATATAATCGGCGTCGGTTAGTAGTGAAAGTTCTGTTATTATGTGAAACATATTAGATAGATTGCAGTAAAAGAAAAATGGAATGACAAATTGTAAGAATGTAAATATGTACAAATAATTTAAACGAGTATTCGCCAACGGCGTGTGTTAATTTTACAAATCTGCTGATCTGTTATTTCGATATGCGTTGAATGTATACCAATGGATTTGGAGCGAATGGGATCCGTATATTTTACATGAAAAACTATATTATGAGAGAAAACAAAAGAAAAGTTAAATGTATACTTAATGTACCGGGTGTCACTGTGGATTCAAAATGTATTTACAATAAACAATATCGTTTGATAACTATTACAGAAAATATAATATGATTAATAAAGAGTAAAGTGTATGAATAATTAAGCGAGTGTTAACCAACGAATGTCTTATTGACTTTGAACACCGCATCGCTCAGTGCCAATTTGCAAACCAATTATTCAATTAATCGAGGGTATAAAAGAAAATATTTTCAAGAGCCATTAAAAACGTCGCACAAAATAGAAAGTGTAAGTAAAGTGTGCGTCCAGTATTTACATGAAAATAAGGAGTAGCTCACAGACTATAATAAGAGCAAAAATAAGAAGTAATAACGGTACTACGAATATAAGTATTTTTTTTACACAGTGGTCACCACTTATCAAGGCCCGGAAGCCACTCAGGGATGAGGGTTATTTCAAGTACATTACGTTAGCGTGGAGATTTGATGAAGTGTTTACTAAAGGGGACGGTTCATTAGGAATTTGTTAACGTTGGACTTGAATACATCCAAGTTGTAGTCCGGAGGGAAGCAGGCAGACGGAACAGAGTTCAACAGGCGTGCAGTTCTAAGAAAGAAGCTTTGTTCATGAAATCCACGTTTTGATTTAGGCACAGATAAAGAGTGGGGGAAATTTTTCACAGTGGATTCGGCTAGACGGGTGTTTTTCGTGAATGATTGGCGAGGGGGGACCAGAGATTGGAGTTCAGACGAGCACCTGCCATGGAAATAACGATAAAACAAGGATAGGCTCGCAACGTCTCTTCTGTGAAAGAGAGGTTGCAGGGTAGAGAAAAGGGCATCTCCCACTAAGCCACGAAGTCTATTTTGTACTTTGTCAAGGCAGGATAGGCTGGTTTTAGCAGCTCTTGCCCAGATATGACTGCAGTATTCCATCCTTGGACGTACTTGCCTTTTATATAGATATAGAATTGCATCAGTAGTGAGATATCTTCTGGGGCGGTATCCCATGAAGGTGGAGGTACTAGATCTTATCTGTTTCCTCAATCATATAAGGAAACATTATATAAAATATACTTATCTGCAGACAACTGTTTCGTCGTTTACGACTCATGCGTGTGGTTAGACGCCCATATATGATCAATGGCTAAGTAAATAATGCATTGCGCTAAAAAAACCTGCTAGTTACAGTAAAAAAAAATGATAGTGCTATCGTGTACATTCTTTGTTTACATATGCTGGCCATACTCACGCCATATAATATTTTTAATGCTAAGTGAGAACCGATTTTCTCTACCAGTATTATCAACTTATGAATAGTGAGTATGTATATATATATATATATATATATATATATATATATATATATATATATATATATATATATATATATACTTGAAAAGTTCCCGTCGTTTACTGGGTCCAAAAACAGCCTACAGGAAATGAACTCTGGTTTATGAAAGTATGATAGGTTATGAAAAGCAAGGGTTGTAAAGAGATAGTTTCGAATTGGGGGTATCAAAACCAAAGCAAAATATGATGAAAGTAAAAATAAAATAGATAAATCCTATAATTTATTATACCATACCTGTTCACACTGAAATACTTATCACAATATTTTGTGGATCTATATTAAAAAAAAAACCTTGTTAAACTTTGTGACATATTTCCATTCTATGGAGGTCAGGCGCGAACCAACACCCCATAATTTTATCATACCATATTTCTTCAAACTGAAACACTTATCATAGTATACTTACGCAGATAGATATGAAAAGTCTTTATTAAAGTTTGTGCCTATTATCATTCTATGGAGGCCAGGCGCGAACGCAAACCCCACAATCTAATTATACCAGCCCTATTTAAGTTAAAACATACTTATCAAAGTATTATTATGTACAAATATATCAAAAACACTTGTAAACGTTTTTTTTTTTAATGTTTTAATTTTTTATTTCCATACTTTGTGGACCAGGCGCATACGCAGACCCCCAATTTTAATGATTCATCATTATGCCAGATCAAACATACCAATTCCTGTGTATCGATACATCTTCTATCATTATATAGTATCAGTTTTCTATAATAATCAACCATATAGGAGCCTATTCGTGACCAGACACACACACAGACATTCAGCTTTATATTATATATATATATATATATATATATATATATATATATATATATATATATATATATATATATGCGAAGAAAGGTGTTTACTGTGTAACACAAGTCCTTTTCAAGTGTGTTTATGCCTGAACTAAATCAGAGGGACTGAAATGTTCAATAAACTCGATGTAACAATGACGTCATTTATGTTAATCAACGTCAGAGTTGCCTGCACGTTGTAGTCTTTTAACGAAAGCCTCTTTCTCGTCCGTTCTCGTTATTCTTACGTGAAGCATTCTCTTATTATGGAAACAATGTTGTGTGTTCGTGTGTAAGAGTTTCGTCTCGCTTTGCCAATGACCAGATTATGCAGACACAAAAATAATCCATATATATATATGTGTGTGTGTGTGGAGGGTGTATATTTTTTTTCTTTTCTGACACGAAATTCATGCGTGTACATGTGTGAAATAATTCATGTTTCAGTTTACCTGGTGATGATTAAATACTGTATAAATGTAAAGTATATATGTATGAATTATAAGTACAACTATAATTTTTATATATAATTATTCTACGCAATCTTGGATGCATAATAGAATATTGACTATCTTAATATTTAGTCATGCAAGTAACATCTACCTTACTATCGTAGCCCTTTTAATTATTTATTTACCTATTCAACTATTTAGACACCTATGTCCGCATATTTGTGTATTTCTCTCTCTCCCTCTCCCTCTCTCTCTCTCTATCTTTCTCTCTCTCTCTCTATCTTTCTCTCTCTCTCTCTCTCTCTCTCTCTATATATATATATATATATATATATATATATATATATATATATATATACCTGTTGTGTCGATTGGTTTCCTAGATGTAAATCCAATGAAACTCATGTGATTATTAAAGAATGCTCAATGCAGGACAGAGCCGATATATAATCTGTTCATTATACAAGCATTATTGGTTACATATGTGCATATACGTTTCCAATTCAAGGAAAACACTTCATCAGACCAAAATAGAATTGATATTGAAACGAATGTCAAGTTTACATTGGTTTTTATAAGATATTTGGGTGCAATGTACATTCTGAAAAAACTGGGGTGTATACTTTGTGATTGTTAGCAGTAGAGTTTATTTTTTTAGCTGTGTGAGGGGGGATGCTGTTTCCGGTGTTTAAGCTGTCATTAGTAGGGAGGTGTTAGGTGATTCTTTTAGTTATTTATTGCCCTTGATTTAAAATTTCCCATGTCTTAAGTTGCTTTTATGGTTGTGATCACTTCTTAAATGAAGGAAATTACAGGTGCTTTATGTGTTGTCCGCTTATCTTGGCATTGTTTTTAGTCGCCCTGGACTTCCCTTGCTACTGGAATCAGACAGTACCGACTGAGGTGTAGTTGTGGATTGTGCAATCCTCGCTTCACTATGACACGCACGGGAAATCTTACAAGGGATATCCATCGTCTCTCAAGAAAGAACGGAGGCCAATATCATTTTTATTTTCTTTGTTTAATTTTCAAAATGTAGTTATGCGCGATTTTTTTTTTAACCAGCAGTATCTGCGACTTGACGAAGTCCGGAAAAGTTGGAGATCCCAATATTATTATTAATTTAATATAGTATTATATAGCATCTATTGTGCGAAGCTGAGGTGACATTTTTTTGTTAATTATAAAATAGAAATAGTATAAAGTTAAAAATGTAAAAGAATTTTACAGAAATGTCAATCCTCGTGATTAGCAATTGTTGAACATGGAAATAAATATCCGTTACAAAAATAGCACATGGAAAAAAGAAACTAATAGCAGATAACTTCAAAATGTAAGAGGGTCACTTTGTTCTAGGCTTATTTGTCTGACGATACTAAGCAAGACAAAACTGGTGAGTGTGCTAAATATAAAAATCTGAAAATCTATTAAAAAGATCTCTTTTTATTCCGAAGACGATCCCATAGATGGTGGAAATGAATGATGAAAAATATAAATTTATACAAACTTTTATTAGTGTATTGCGATCACTGAACAGAAGGAAATTTTACTTAAACTATTTCTATGTGTGTATATCAATATATCCCCATTATCTATACATATAATATTACTTCTTCCCTCTTGATTCTGCTTAAAAGCATATAACCGAAAACTTCCTATTCACAGCTTTTCCATTCAACACAATTTCCACCTCCCAACAGCATAAGATACTTTTTTTTTATTTTAGATTTTTAATAATCACATGAATTATTACATTCTCTCCGACATTTCTCTCTCTCCAAAATATTCTTCCCAAAAGAGAGTAGCAACAACTATCCTTCGACATAATTCATTGACATTGAGGAAGAATTATACATATGTGACACAATTTTATGGCACCGCCACATTCTATAGCAATAAGACTCGGGTTCTGCTAGTATCGATATGAATTAGGTAAGTGTATATGTTGATGTATTTACATATATATATGTGTGTGTGTGTGTGTGTGTGTGTGTGTGTGTGTGTGTGTGTGTGTGTGTGTGTGTGTGTGTGTAAGATTCATTTTTAAATTAATTTGCTGATCGTTATGAATGTTAAAATATAGCTTTGAGGTTTACGAGTTATAATGTGGCATATATTTAATTTTATTTTTATGCAAAGTGCGTCAAAAGGGGATGGAAATTCTTTGTAGAAATTTAGATACGCTCGAGTTTTGTAAAATTTCGACTACAGGAATCAAACATTCATCTATGTAATATTTTTTGTCCATTCTTAGTCTGTATGTCACGCTTTAAAAATAGCGATATAAAGTTTTTAAAGACTTCAAAAACAGCCAAATTTGCGAAATTTGGCCTTAAAAGCCAAACTGACAACCCTGAAGAAAAATATGAGAGTGATCTCCCTTAATTGTAACATCGTTTTCGAATATGATTATAATGATATGTGATAATTGTTGTAATGATGTGAGTAAGGAACTCATAGTAATTTTAACATGCAGCGGTTCTTCACCAAAGAAAGAAGTCAGCAAAATGTTACGACGAAAAGGGCATATTTGAAAGAAACTAGGCAAAAAAGAATAATATTTTCTGCCAAGAGGTGCTACACCGAAAGAGTAAATTAAATAGTGTTTCTTATAATATAATTTTATTATTTGTATTGTAACTATGTAGTACAATATCATTGTCTGAGTAGTTATTAGTATTGATTAATTTATATTATTTTGGTTGGTTCTATATTTAAAATACAATGAATACTATTTTTGTAGAAGTGTTGATAAACTCATATTTGCTGGACGTTATTATTTTTTCTGTTCGAAAAATATTTTTTCTGCTCTATCTAGAAAAATATTTGTTAATCAAATATATTTCTCATTCCGTGGAACTTCTAAATTTCAGTTACTTTTGAATATTTCAAAGGAGTTTCATGATAAAATACTCTCTTAGTTGAAAATTAAAATATCTCAGAATTGCATTAAATTTTTGCTCCATAGTCATTAGATACCAATTAAGCAAGCTTTCTTGAATTTAAAATTCTTCTTACGACTCTTTAAGCTTTACATTTGAGACAAGTTCGAAGTAGAAGGCCTTGTAATGGATTTTCATCAAAACTGAAATAAGGGTTCTAAATATAAGTATTCTATTCAGTATTATTATGTTTAATATTATCATGTATTTATTTTTATCTTTGTTAGGGATAAAAACTGGTGCAAAACTGTGCTGTTGAGGAAATTTATTTGGACTGTCTTTACACGAGTATTCTTCTACTATACGTTTATAAATGGTGTGATATAGTGATTACATTCACAGACTGATGGTGCAGTGTGCTAGGTTCAAGTACTGCATCAGCTTCAACAATATCTTTTGGGAAAGTATGAATCCATATATCCTCCATCTATCTAGGCAAGTAATAGTAGGGTAGACGAGACTCTCAGTCTTTGTTTATGCAACTAATATAGAAAGAAAGAAACTTCACAAGATAATGTCATCTCTCTTTTGCTTATCTCTTATTGTTTCCATTCATCTTGGACTTCTCCTTGCTACTGGACTCGAGAAATGCAGGTTTACAAGTGGTACAGATAGTAATTGCATAACCCATGCTTCACTTTAGACGTATGATGCAGCACCCATACAATATATAGCCTTTGTCTCCTGGCACTGGAATAGGGCCTCATACAGAGTATAGCTGATATTTTTAACGAGATTACAGTCTACGAAAGAGTAGCAAGAGTTTTTTTTATTATTATTTATGCATGAAACGTGGTCAGTTTGTTTTCATGAGTTGTTCTGTTGATTTCACTCGATGAATCCACCTTTGGCTTTGATGAGGACCTAGAGGAGGTTTCGAAACTGGCTACATGGTCTTCATCATGGTCTTTTAACTTTGACCCCAAAACTATCTACTGATATTGGGCTTTAGTTCATCCCTCGTGTTTCATCTGGATGTTTTGGTGTCTCGTTCGGTAGCATCCCATGCAAAGAAGTTGATTGGGTTAGAGTGGAGCGAAATGTAGAACAGGTGTCAGCTGAAGTAGTTAACGAAGGTTTTCGACATCCAAGTCTGGGATATCTTGGTTAGTATGGCAGACCATTGAGTCTTTCTGCCATTTATATGGCCTACCTGCAGTTGTCTGGTCAATAGTTTCACTACCTTGCTCACAATGTGAATGCAGCTATCAATGTTCAGCTTGAGATGACCAGGCAAGAAGTGGAGCTTCACTGAAGATCCTAGTTGTCGATGAATAATTTGACTGCATGACTCTTCACACATTTTTAGATAGTGAGCCAAGTGTTATTCTGGGAATTGATCTTCTGATCTTAGCAGATGTTTTCTCGTTGGAGCAGAATAACACTATGTTCCAGAGTGTTTTTCGACTTGTTGATCAGTTCTTTGGCCTCTTCAGTCGTTTTTGTTCTTGTATTGCCTTTTCTTTTCCTCATCTTGTATAATTTTGTATAATTTTTTTTTAAAGTTTTTTATTTACTCCACCTTGCAATGGCAAGTATCAACTTGCTTCTTTGTCAGTGCCTTAACTAACATATTCACAGGAACAAATTTGCTCACTTGAATTTTCTATAACCTCACATATACAACCAACCAACTAGTAAACAGACATTTCAACAACGATCTTTTTATTTTGGTGATAAAGAATGTTTTCTTTTTAGAGACGGCGAACTTTAAATTAAAATAAATAACAAAAAATATTTTATTATATAAATATGTGGTTTATTCCATATATTAATCTATGTGCATTTATAATTTGAATAAAATTTTAGGCATATGGTACTGTGGCTCGTGCGTATATGGTGTATTATAGAGGTCTAATTTTCAGAAACTCTACGCATTAAATTAGGTTGTATTTCTGTAAAAACGCGTCGAATATTGTTTAAGTGGTTTATCGTGTCTAGTTTATTAGTGTAGACATAGGATCTTACATATCCATAAAGAAAATAATCTA
This sequence comes from Euprymna scolopes, assembly GCF_053919585.1. Lineage (NCBI taxonomy): Eukaryota > Metazoa > Mollusca > Cephalopoda > Sepiida > Sepiolidae > Euprymna > Euprymna scolopes. The sequence continues at coordinate 37,160,976 of NC_136501.1, forward strand.
AAGGTGTTAACAATTGACAGGTCCATTTCATGAAATTATTCGTTCATAAAATGTGTTTTTCTATAAATTGATCATATAGTTTACAATTTGAAAACGATGCTCGGGTTTCAGTCTCTTCATGACAAATACGCAAATCTAGCTGAACTCCAAATAACCAATAGTTGCCAAATCTGCAATTAAAGAAAATAGAGCAGTCAATTTAAAGTTCACCGCCTCTATGAAAACACCCTACGTTTTCAAACTGTTATCTGTTAATAAAACTTAATGTATTTTATGGATTGCTTTGTCATTTTATTTAATAATTGTCATTCTCTCTTGAAAACTTCCTGAACATTCAATGCGTAAAATTGTTACGTTCTGGAATCCTTTTGTTGGATTAAAGTCATACATCCGAACTTTAGCGACAAAGTCAGATGTTCTGATAGCAATAGATCATATATATATATATATATATATATATATATATATATATATATATATATATATATATATATATATATATATACTAGAAGGGAGACACGACGTTGCCCGGGATTGGACGAGGATCAGCAAATATTCCACCTCCTCACATTTTTATTGTCACTGAAATTGGCAAAATCACCCATTTTTCAATCAAATCGATTGTCTGCTCCAGACGGGGATCTATCGTGGTTTACCGGGAGGAAGTTTCACACGCCGCCTTGCACTGAATTAGTGCACAATACATTGTAGTCTACAATACACTGTAGAGAATTTGGTGTTGATTTTATAATTTTTGTGTTATATAATGGGTCGAATTAAAGTTTAAAATCAAAATCAAATATAATTAGTCAACTGCGCCCTAAACAGAATAGTTCATTTTGAACTACCCATGTCTTATCAAAGAAACTACTAGTGATTTTATACGCCATGTCCTACTGCTTGTGCAATGATAAAACTTCTCGAATACACTTGTGATGTTAGTGTGTATAATGGTGTCAATTTTGGTCAAAATCGGACTGTTCTTTCTTTAATCAGATTTTTTGATTATCGATACTTATCTGAGGCATTCCAATATAAAACTTATCTAAGAACACTTCGAGACACATCAAGAAAATTTGTGTGAAGTTTGATATTGGCCCAGGCGTTTCGGAGTCCAAAGGGAACGAACTCACATAATGGCTTTATATATATATATATATATATATATATATATATATATATATATATATATATATATATATGATTGCACTGAGACTTTATAAATAATATAAAAAGAAAGACAGAAATACTATGTGTGTACGTGTGTAAAACAAGCGCGCATTAATCGATTTAGGGAATGGAAGTGGGCGAGACTATGCTAGATGCTTCTGAATGTTGGTTGGTTGTCAAGCAGCTATGTGTGCGTACGACGGGGGAAGGGGCCAAATGCGGGGGCGTTCGGATCCGGGTCTCGTGATCCTGAATAGTAAGATAAAAAAAAAAAAAAGAAAAAGTATAAAATATACGGTTGGGTGTCAGTCGCTCTGTGTAACTCGCACCAACCTGTATGAAAACAAATAGCTGAACAAAAGAGGATCCTCTCCGCTATAAGTATGATGCTTTTGACAGTCGTACGCCTTTGTTTAATTGTTGATTCGCGGCCAACAATTAATTTTGTATTTGAATGGTTTGTTCGGCGGTCGCTATAAGTGAATTAGATAAGTAATTAGATTAGATATAATGCTACTAAGTAAAAAAGCTACAAACATTTTTTATAATATTGTTGCACCCTTTTATTCTTTACCCATATCATAATTGGACAGATGTTCAATATAAAGAGTGCCAATTGGGATGGACAATTTTGAGATATATGAATAGTTCTGCATTTTCAACATAATTATAAGTATGCAAATTAAATTTACATAATTGGTTACACCTATCTTGAATGCATAATGTAGTTATTCAATTCAACTTCTTTTCGTCCACATGGTATACACACACACGTATGTATATATATATATATATATATATATATATATATATATATATATATATATTCATATATATATATAATATATATATATATATATTCATATATATATATATATATATATATATATTCATATATATATATAATATATATATATATATATATTCATATATATATATAATATATATATATATATTCATATATATATAATATATATATATATATTTATATATATATATATAATATATATATATATATATATATATATATATATATATATATATATATATATATATATATATATATATATTGCTTGATAACCAACGGATATTCATATATGGGTTCGTTAGTTCAAATGGTAAGACATGGACACCAATGATTATGGTTGGTAGTAACCTAATGTTCGAGTTTCGAATCTCGGAGTTGATATGGAAAAGATGAATCTGGGGTGTTAAGGTTATGTAGATGCGAATACGATGCTCACGTGTGTCCGAGGTAGTTTAATGTCGTGTCCTGTGCAAAACTCAGAGTGAGACCTCGACAGATACTGCGCCTCGGAGTCAGAGTGTACATGGATGCAATGGTAGCTCAGAGGTAACTCAAAATTCTCCAAAGTCCTCAGATTAGGGTCCCACCACCAGATGTTTAGGACTGAAAATCGTATATAACGGCAATGAAATACTATCTTTATCAAAACGAGTGAATAATTGTGATAAGGGTTTCACCAAGTAAATAACTAATTAATACTAATGGAGTTAACGTCCATAAAAGCTATACAAGGTGATAGTTACCCCTGACTTATGCTAGCATTAATGAAATAAATTAAAATTATAACCGTATTCAGAGTACAATAAGTTGGACTGCAAAATGAAATCTCTTTAGTCTATTATTTATTTTTACTCGAAATGGGGAACTAAATATAATATTGTATTTGGTTGTGCTTTGTGTGTTTAATGGACTAACAATCATTTTTTTAAGCTAAAACAGTATCACTATTGTAAACAATTCGTTAAAAACAAATTGCTATTCAACTAATATTGGAATAAATTGTAGGTTCATACCTATCCAAAGTTGAGAATTACTAATTGCTGATACTACTACTAAAAGTTATCATATGGGATATTTATATTTAGATAACTATATAAAATGATTTAATGCAGTTGACCTATAAACACGGAAATATTTTTATACATCTGAATACTTCCGCACTTTTTGCTTTATTTAGTCTATTTTATGACATATCTGCCTTTTGTGGGGGGTCAATTTGTCTCTTCACGAGGACAAAATTAAATAGGATCGTTTTTTTTTTCTTTGCATGTTGGATATTCAGTTCCCCCAAAAGAAGAACTCTGAGATAAAATGTAAATTAACTCAGTCAAGTAGGATTTCTCCTTCTCTGATTGAGAAGTGAACAAGTATTTCACTTTATTACACTGAAGATATTTTAAAAGACTATCTGCATACGATTAGTTGAACACAATTCACTATTTTTATCTAAAGAGGGGAGAAATTGAGAGCTAGTGTCTTTTCCCTCTGTATTAATACATAATTGAACGCAATAGATGCAATAGGATTTGAACCACCCATGGCCGAGTCCATAGTCTGCGACGATATTTAGCAGACCATGCTTGCTCCCATCCCCGGATAACTAACACGAATAGTTTATATTTGTGAGCCTATTTTGTTATCATATTAAGACATAACTGTAGACTTGTATTCGATTACGTGGCTTATTTATCAAACAATATCAAGCAAGCTCGGCATCTGTTGATTACACTTGAAATCGTATTGCTGGCAGAGACTACATTGTGAATTACGCCAACATATCTGTACATCTTTTGCATCTTTTGAAAAAGAAGTGAAAATTTTAGCCCATCCCTTCCATTCATCTATTCAGTGTTTAACCCAAACTCCTTCGCTATCGCCATACCACGTCCATATATTCTCATTAAAAATTTATTTTACGTGTGCCAAACGGAACTTCCATTCAGGAACCGATCTCGGGTCGCTCGAGCGCGTGTCTCCCTCCTACTCAAAATACACCCGCAACTTCGATTCTTTCCCATCTGTTTAACAAACCTACCCCGATCTTTCATCGGAATTCTTTTTCTTTGACTTCTTTCTTGTCTTCCATTTCTTTGACTATCCCCTCTATTTTTCTTTTTGTCCTTGTGTTTTGTCCCGCATGTTCGTTACTATTTTCTCCTCCTCTTCCTCAAACCTCTCCTCCTGCATCCATAATGCCAACCACAGGCGATTCTCGCATGCGATTGGCTGGTTGCTGGGTAGAGTCTCTTTCGGCTTGCACACAAGCGCGTAAAAGAAAGAGAAAAAAAGAGAGAACGCAAGAGAAAGAAAAAATGTGTGTGCGTGTGCTTGTGTGTGTATACGCGCACACAAGTAAGAGTATAATATCGTGTTAAACGTGCATGCCAATGTCTACATGTGCGTGTGTGTGTGTGTGTGTGTGTGTGTGTGTGTGTGTGTGTGTGTGTGTGTGTGCCTTGTTTTATTTCCTTTTTAAACTGGACTGCCGCGCTCATCCACTCTAAACCACTGTCACTGCCTCAAGAACCGCATCTTAAATCAATAACTACGCTACAACTGAAATTACTACAGCTACAGTCGAACCAAACAACTATTATTAAAACAGTGACTACTATAGTTACTATAATCCAACATGCCTTAATTTGAAAGACTATCGTTCGAATGACTAACCTATTTTAATCATCAAAAATAATAATGTACAACGACACAAAATAAACATTTATGCAGCAAATGTTATTTTATACTCGTTTCATTGTATAAGACTTACAGTGAATTCTTCAGTCATTTTTTACTAAAATTTTCATATGCTCTCATTTTTCTCTTCCCAATAAAATAATAAAAAAATCCAAGTGAAAATTCCATGTTTGTTTTTACTATGTGCCCCAGCATTTTTATATAATTAATTAATTATTATAACATATCATTTCTATCACACACACACACAAATAGATAGATTGTATGGAAAGAAATACACTCGTCCTCAATTTTCTTTAATAGTGTAATATTTATTTCTGAAGATATTACAAAAGTTGGAACGATCTCTCCGTACTATTAATTTAGGATTAAAAAGAAGTCTGCTTAAAAAAATTGCCTGATATTTCCCATCATCTCACTCGTTAGTAACGTTCCTGGCTAAATAATGAGCAACACAGAAAATAACACTAAGCAATTCCTACGACAGATTCCGTTCTAATCGTGAAAAACAGATAAAACTATCAAACTTTCTGTAAAATCTGAAAATTACATATATCCATATATGTTTCGAATACATTCTAGAACGATTAAAGCTTCGGTTGGCTAAATATTCAGTTAAAAATGAGTATCTCTTCAAAGAAAACTATAAACAAGTGCAACGTGTGACCAGAATCTAGCCACCCAACCACGGTATTAGGTCACGTTCAGTCTCATAGGTACTTCTTTTAATCTTTCATTTTATAAAATCTAAACGTTCTTATACTTCGTATCTCGCACATATTTTGGATAACGGGATTGATTTCGGTCACATGGCGTCTTCTGCTTAGAAATATGATTTTCTTTGATGTGGCATTATTATTTTTATATATTTATCATTTAGGTGTATGAGAATAATTATTTAACTCTATAAAGAATCATATTGTTATATATTAGCATGACCGGCGGAAATTCCACTGAATGAGAAATATATTGACTCAACAAATGTTTTAATAAAGATATTTTAATGAATAGCGCAAAAAATCAGTTTTTTGTGACAGAAAAAACAATAACAGTCAAGAAATATGAGTTTATAAACATTTCTATGGAAATATTGTCTAGTCTATTTGATTTTAGATATAGAACTGATGCAAACAAGATTCATTAATACGTATTAATAACTACTCAGACAACATTACCGTGCTTCATAGTTCAATACAAATAATAAACTCACATTGTTAGAGACACTTTTTAATTTACTCCTTCAGTCCAGTATTACTTGGTAGACAATATTACTTTTTGCCCTGTTTCTTTCTCATGTTCTTTTTTGACATAACATTTCACTGAGTTCTTTCTTCGGTGAAGAACCGCTGCACATCGAAATTACTACAGGTTACTTTCTCACATCATCACAGACATATAGACACAGACATACACAGGCAAAGTGCTTTTTATAAGTAAGGATTATATATTATATTTTCGGTATATATCCATTACTTTAACCAAAGTTTAAAATAGTATTTAAGTTTAGAATACCATGAGCTGTAAATTCGGAAGTGAAGGTGACTATGAAAATGTAAATTTCTTTCATATCCTTTGGAAATGAATAAATCGATCGCCTACCTCCTAATTATGTGAATATGAAAATAGACTAAATTTCCAACCTTGGTATGATAACTAGTCTTGAATATGGAAAACTCTGCAATAACATGCCTTTCTCTACTTACTATGAGAATGGATTTCAGGTATCTTGAATATCTCATTGATACTGATGGACAAGACCTTTCAACTCAGCCTGTGTAATTTTCAGGAAATTATAAAAAGTGTGAGTGTTACGTTGTTGGACATTGGTGTAGGCATTATTTTACGTTTAAAATTATTGAATTTACATGAAGAATAGACCAGAGCCATTTTGAAATGACCGATCCTATTTTGTATGAGATTATTAGTTTAAAGTTATCTCATTTTATTTTAGTTTTATCGTTAAAGATCTGTTTTATAATTCTATCGTTATGATGTTTTTAATAATATATTGAAAACTATTAATTTACGTTTCACGTACGTTTCGTCTGAAAGTTAAAAAAATAACACACACACATACATATACACACACATACATATATATACACACACACACACACACACACACACATATATATATATATATATATATATATATATATATATATATATATATATATATATATATATATATACACTAGCAAAAGTACCCGTCGTTGACTGGGTTCAAAAGCAGCCTACAGAAAATGGACTCTGATTTATGAAAGTATGATAGGTTATGAAAAGGAAGGGTTGTAAAGAGATAGCTTCGAATTTGGGGGTATCAAAACCAAAGCAAAATATGATGAAAGTAAAAATAAAATAAATAAACCCCATAATTTATTATACCATACTTGTTCACACTGAAACACTTATCACAATATTCTGTGGATCTATATTAAATAACCTTGTTAAACTGTGTGACATATTTCCATTCTATGGAGGCCAGGCGCGAACGAACACCCCATAATTTTATTATACCATATTTCTTCAAACTGAAACATAATTATCAAAGTATACTTACGCAGATAGATATGAAAAGTCTTTATTAAAGTTTGTGCCTATTTCCATTCTATGGAGGCCATGCGCGAACGCAGACCCCACAATTTTATTATACCATCCCTATTTATGTTAAAACATACTTAGCAAAGTATTTTATGTGCATCTATATCGAAAACACTTGTAAACGTTTTTTTTAATGTTTTAATTTTTTTATTTCCATACTTTGTGGACCAGGCGCGAACGCAGACCCCACAATTTTAATGAACCACCGTTCTGCCAGATCAAACATACCCATTCCTGTGTCTCGATACATCTTCTATCATTATATGTAATCAGTTTTTTTAAAATAGTCAACCATATAGGAGCCTATTCGTGACCACACACACACACAATATATGCATGCAAACGGTGAGAGTCATCAGAAAATCGATAATTTGGTTTTCTAACATGGCTTATGCCAATATGGTGTCTTGTATGAGCAGCAGGATAAGCGCGCATTCAAGACAAATTAGTAAGTCAGCAATTTGTGCTCTCTATTTGATATAGCAAGATTAGAAAGGTCGCTTAACTCACCATTTCCTGTCACTGGTGAGTGTGTGTGTTTATGACTGACCAAAACAGCTTTCGAAAAGCAAACCCGACTATATGTTGGACAGCTGGGAAATGTTTGTGAAGTCTTATGGATCTTAATCTCTCTTTGACAAAAATTCCCTAAGTAATTCAAGGTATCGCCATTCCTCTCTTCTAGTAATTAACTTTCAAACGGTGCTTGTAATTTCTTATTGGCTTGTTTCTTTTTACGTTTGCTTCCAGAAGAGATCTTAATTTGGTAAACGAAAAAAATGACCCGAGCCACATAATCTGAAGATAATACAATGAATGTCAGATTTTGTGAGCTTTATTAATTTCATGGCGAATCTTTTTTTTAGTTTGTTTACTTTGTTTATTGTATTCAGATGGCGAAATATAAAACAACAAAGTCCAAATAAAATCTCTATTATTCGTTTATTCATATTAGCCATTGTTTCCAATAATTCAATTTCATAAAGAACACGTTTGATCTTTTCTCTAGGTTCATTTTTGATAGTCATATTGCTAGATTTAAACCAACGCTGAATATTTTCTACGGTAATACTGTTTCCTTCGAATCTTTCAGTAATGTTAATCGTAGTTTGAGTTTCAATAGATCCGAGTATGCATTTCTATTAGAAAATAAAATTTAAACCATTTTTATTTGGGCTTCGTAGTTTATTAATAACACTAAATCAGCAAACAGAAATGCCTAACTGTTTTAATCTATATACATATTGCACTATAGATTAGAACCGGTTTAAGTTACGAGTCAAGTCTTGTTAAAGTGACATGGAAAATGCGGTATTATATGCGGCAAAAATCTTCAAATACTGCAACAATTAAAACTTTAAATGTTTTTAGTCAGACCCAAATTATTAAAACTTTTACGGTAAGACAATAGTTTTCGGCAGTTTTAAGGGGAAGCTATAATTGATTCCTGATTGGCACACATCAAGAACCTGTTCATGCTTTTATGAAATTTACTCAGAAAAGACTTCCATATTGATAATTTTTATTAATTCATATACAATGCAATTACATATATTCAGATATGTACATGACTCCCTCACACACACACATACAAACATGCATACACTGCTAAATAAATACAAAACTATATATTGGTTAATATACATGGGTTCATTTATTCAATAAAGGAATACAAACAATTAGTTGGGGCATAGAAGGGACTTTATGCCAAGACATTTCGAAGCCTAATGCTTCTCATCAGAAGAGTAGAGAAGATGCTAGATAATATAGTAGGAATGCGGCGTCTAGCGTGGGATTCATTAGGAATGAAATAGATCAATTAAAATTACAGATGATATTCCTAATGAATGCCACGCTAGACGCAGCATCCCCACTTTGTTACCTAGCATCTTCTCTACTATTCTGGTGATAAGCATTAGGCTTTGAAATGCCTTGGTATAAAGAGTCTCTTCTATCCTCCAACTAATTGTTTGTATTCCCTTATTGAATAAATGAACCAATCTATATTTACCAATATATAGTTTTTGTGAATTCATTTACCATTCATATTGTTCTCCTATATAAGCTCCAATGATACTTTTTGAGCGTTATATTGTCCCGATAATCTCTTACAGGATTAGGCTAACTTTTATCTTCTAACGCAGTAAGCTATATATATATATATATATATATATATATATATATATATATATATATATATCGGGCTTGAAACCGACGGTACCAATGACTTGCCTCATCTGACAACTTTCTGTACACAATATATATATATATACATATATTTATATATATATGTATGTAAATATATATATACATATATATATAAATATATATACATATATATATATATATGTATATATATATATATATATATATTGTGTACAGAAAGTTGTTAGATGAGACAAGTCATTGGTACCGTCGGTTTCAAGCCCGATAGTTAGGACCATTTAAGATATCTCTTCAGCCAATATTCGTCTGACGAATATTGGCTGAAGAGAGTTTGATAAGGACATCTTAAACGGTCCTAACTATCGGGCTTGAAACCGACAGTACCAATGACTTGTCTCATCTAAAAACTTTCTCTTGTATTTCGGATTTTCCTTTTAATTGAACACTCTGCTGGATTTCTTTTTCCAAAAAAAACTAATCATATATATATATATATATATATATATATATATATATATATATATATATATATATATATATATATATATATATATATATATATATATAACCATTATCTGGAGTGTGCGATATCAAGGAAATATTAAAAATCATAAATGCTTTTCACAAGAATATGCTTAAACAAGTTACGATATGTGTGTGTGTGTGTGTGTGTGTGTGTGTGCGTGTGTGTGCGTGCGCGTGCGATAGTTATAGAATAACCAAACGAAAAAAATCAACTTTTTGTATGTTTATGGATGTTTCATTTTTAATTTTCAAAGAATTTCATGAGATAACTGTAAGCAAAACCGTAGAAGTTACAATTTGAAATAACAGTGCATTTATGATATGAAAAAGTGTTTTTATTCTTTTTTTTTTTTAACCAAAAAGCATAAACATTAAAACTCAACATATATAGTGCATTCATGAAGTGGGATTACTTTTTTAATATTGATATCATATAAAAAAAAATTTTCGGAAATGGCACCTACCTACTTTTACATCACATTCCCAATAAGATTTTGTACTCATGTACAAAGTCTGATTGGGAATGTGATGCGATAATAAAAATATGAATTCAAGTTCATGGAAAAGATACATTTTTTGAATTGTAACGTCTATGTTTTTTTATAACAAAATATTCTTTATACATTATAGAAGCTATCACATATTTTAAACTTTAAAGTCTATGACAAAAAAGAATAAAAAATATTTTCCAAGTCATAGACATCTATGCTTTTTTAAAAGGTATCTTCAGAAAGTTGTTTTCGCTTAATTTTATATTAATTTTCTTTCTACACACACATACGTACAAATATATATTTATATATCTATAAAAGTGAAATTGTCAGTGTGTGTGTGTGTGTGTGTGTGTGTGTGTGTGTGTGTGTGTGTGTGTGTGTGTGTGTGTGTGTGTGTGTACATTTCCCTACCAAACTACCTGGTCAATTTTCAGTCTACAGATTTGATATAACGGGTATTGAGATGTGGACAAATCTTTTTAATCGATTTTCGGCCAGAAATTTAGCTGTCAAGGGGTTAAAGTTAAACTATTTGACCTTTAAAACTCTTCTAAACTCCTCCGCCAATTTTGGGTCTAAACACTTGAAATTTTAGATGTAAGTTACTTGGACATGGATTAAATTTTTTAATTTGAGTCGGAAACAATAAATGTTAAGGGGTCAAAATTGGAGTCAAATTCTTTTTTAAAAAATTGACCTCTGCAGTCTCTACTAAATTACTTAGCCAATTTTTGGTCTAAAAATTTGAAATTTTACATAAAGTGTATTCAGATATAGGACAAGCTTTTTAATCGGTTTTTGGCTGAAAATTTAGCTGCTAAGGGGTCAAAGTTCAAAAGATTTGACTTTTGCGATCTCTAGTAAACTATTAAGCCAATTTTGGGTCTGAACATTTGAAATTTTATATAAAGGATATTCAGACATGCAGTAAGCTTTTAAATCAGTTTTTGGGCGACAATTTGGCTGTCAAGAAGTCACAGTTGAGGGAGTTGATTTTTGCAGACTCTACCAAACTCCACAGCCAATTTTAAGTCTAAGCACTTGAAATTTTACATGTAGATTACCTTGACATGAGTAAAACTTTTTAGTATATATATACATATGCACATAAAGTTATGAACAGTACATAGGGCTGAACTGCTAGTACACATATATAAATGTGCCAAGTCATACAAATTCCAAGATTGGTATCCGGGGGTGCATTAAATCACTAGGAGAGATACACTTCTTAGTCTTCGTTAAGACATGCCTCTAGAAGAAGATAACTCTGATGTAAAAACCTATGGTCTACTGTATAACCGACAAAGGTTAGCAGTAATACCAAAAAGTGTGATGAATTCTATGCAAAGTTTTCACCACTATAAACAAATCATCTGCATGGATTTCCGAGCAACTTAGTTGCTGTGGCGGAATCGACGGGAGAGTCAAGCATATCTAAATACACATATTGCACAAATGTATATGCATATATAAATCACACACACACACACACACACACACACACACACACACACATATATATATATATATATATATATATATATATATATATATATATATATATATATATATATATATATATACTGACCACTGTATATTTTGTAAATCCCCCATATATCACTATTAGGCTTCCTGACTATAGATGAAGCTGTAGAGTACTTACTAACTCTACAGGTTGGATTTTCCACTTAAGATTACCGCTATGTTTTAAACATAGCGGTAATCTTAATCGAATTTTCGATGCATTTCATCACCAATAATAAATAATAGTATGGTTTTACTAATGTAATTTATCTTTCCTGCTTATTTCTCCAAAATTACACACATATATATATATATATATATATATATATATATATATATATATGTGTGTGTGTGTGTGTGTGTGTGTGTGTGCGCGCGCGCACACACACTACTGTAACTACCTCTACTGCGACTGTGCGTTAACCTTCGTCTATACGTATTTCATTACTGCGCTAAATATTACGACCAGTGCAGTTTCCATGACTACTACTATAGTTACGTATTTTTTAACTCCATCATTTATATCGATATTTCAAAATTAGGTTAGCGGAAAGTGTTACGAATCCAGCTGTTTTTTATTTTTCTCTGTATATTTATTTTTTGTAACAAAAAATTACTTCATGTAATCTAACGTTGTCAGTTTTTTTTTTGTTTTTTTTTTTGTTTTTTTTTTACTTTAAGCGCCAATCCATAAAGCTTTTTCACTAAGTGTGGTGTTGAATTCATGTAATATCTCCTTTGTGGAGTTTGAGTTCAGATGATGCATAGAATTAGAGTGGCATCTAGCATTAGAGTTACTACGTTTGCTTCTAGATTCGCGCGCAGTTTTCTGCCGGGCTTCTTTTATGCATATGATAATTAATCGATACCTTATGACAACAACTAAGTGGCTGTTTTGTAACGCATTGAGAAACATCCCTGGTAGTTAGAACATCGGGCGTTGAGCAAAAGGTTCCTGAATGTGATCAGACTTAAATATGCTATCTCAAGGCTTTATCTGCATCACTCATTTTATAGATGCACACGTTCTGCTCCGAACATTGGTGAAGCTATATTTATAATATTCGTGTAGCAGGTTAATTAGAAAGTTTCCAGAGCGCCTTGCTGAAATATTTCGATTAAACACATTCATCATATATCCACTAACATAAGTATTTACAACATCTAGGTCCATATAATAGTGATGAATAAATCCACAAAGTGATTTGAGGGTAAGTGTACTATAAATTCAGTGACTAGTCTCTTGCAAAGATTGCTAGAAAAACATAGGTATATTATTATGTTGCTCTCATTATAGAAGTTAATTACTATAATTCAATGATCATCAAATAAATATTTCAAATTGTAAATTTAAAATGTCAAATGATGCCAAAAATATACAGATAGGGTTGTGTTGATAATGTGTATTCACCTTGATGCGTCCAAAAATAATGGAACGGAACGTTGAACGGAGCGTTTGATACGTTTTTCTTTCGAAAAATAGAAAGCGTTTTTGTCTTGTTATTTTTGTTTTGTTTTTCATATTTCATCCGTATGATCAATAATCCGCTTAAACATTCAACAATTTGCACGAATATTTTTAAACACTTTATACACAGCGAATAATTCCTAAATTATTATCAATCACATATTTCAATTAGAAAAATAACTTAAACGATAGGGAAAGTATCATACAATCTTCTCCTTTTTCAAACTGTACTCATTCATTTAATTAGATAATTGCATCAAGTAGTGGAAAGACCAAAACAGTGATACAAAGAGTTGTTTTATCATTCATTGAAGGAAAACGAAGGTTTCTCTCCCCTTCTTTATAAAAGAGGAGATCGCTGTTCCTTCACCTTTGTAAACAGGACCTGCTCATAGAGAAAATTCCTCCAACTACGGCTCCATAAAGGCGTCTTACATTCGCCCTCTGTACAGTGCATCCAAGTTTTAATTCTAATATATCTCCTTCTTCTTCTTCTTCTTCTTATCTTCTTATAAAGTTTCATGTTTCCTTACTCTGACATTGATATTAAAAGCTTACTTTTTCTATTTAAAATCATTTAAACAAACTTTTTAAATATATTCAGTCAGGGATATGCGAGCGACTACATGAAGGTTAACTAATTTGCATATTCCTTTGAAAAACGAGCCTTAATTAATTGCTTATTCATTTTTTTATGGTTTATTATTAGATTGTTGGCTTCATTTAACTATTATGCTGAATACTATTATACATAGTTTTTACGTTCTGCATAATTGCGTAAAATTTAAGATGCAAACGTTCTAGCACATGAAAATATTTATACATATGTGTGTGTGTGTGTGTGTGTGTGTGTGTGTGTGTGTGTGTGTGTGTGTGTGTGTGTGTGTGTGTTAAAACGCATGGAATTATTTTGTTTGATTGTTCACCTTTTACATTTCCAATCTCAGAATTTTTATTTGTATATTCTTATTAAAGTTGTATACATTAAATTCATATGTTTGTTTTTGCATAGCGAGCACTTCGACTGGAACATTTCCGTCATCCTCCGGCAAATTTGGGTTCTTAAAATTACGTTTTTTTGTTTTTAATTACGTTTAGTATTACGTGTGTTAAAATTCCTATATTTTTTCATAGTCACGTGTTGGGGTGGTTAATTAAATGGGTGGACAATTTTTAACAGGGGGGAGGTTAATATCAATATTTACATTGTGTTAAATAGCATTTACATTTTGTTGTTGTTGTTGTTGTTGTTTTTCGTACATATCATTTAGAATTTAGGAATCTAAGCATTTTAAAATGTTCCGACTGCATTCATAATTTATATTATTTATTTGGGGTTGTTTCGCTTTTATGTATAACGCTTCCATTATTTTTGGTCTCTTTACATCAGTATCGCTGTGTAGGACCTTGGTATTTTAACCAAAATTTCCCGCTAGGAGAATGGATCTCTAACACTGCTTTCTACATTGGCTACACGACTAACACGCTGTCACGAAAATTGACCCTCCAATGTCCGACTCCAGCTCAATATCACAGCAATTAAAAAAACATGCTTCCATCATTCCGAATTTCGAAGAATTGTGGTTGAAAATATCAAGCGATAGTAATGTGAAGAGACAAATTTAATTAACCCTTCTAAGACGTGACCATGACAAAATATATAAATTTTAACACATGTCATACCAAACGTAATTTAAAAAAAAAAAAAACAATTTTAAGAACCTAAATGACATAATCTGCCGGAGGATGATGGAAATGTTCCAGTCGAAAGCGCTCGCAATGCAAGAACAAACATATGAATCTAGCTTATAAAACTTTAATAAAAATATAAAAAGAAAAATTCTGAGATTGGAAAAGGTAAAAAAAAAATCAAACAAAAATATTCCGTGCATTTTAATAACATTTGCCTCAATGAGAACATGCTGCCTACATATACCCAATATATATATATATATATACATAAAATAAAATATTTTTGAAATTACATAGCTATTATTTTAACCTTTCAGATATATATAATTTTTCTTTAACATTATCTTTTTTTCTACATACTTTCTTAATACTTAAACTTAATAATACTTAATTTTAATTCTTTATTTCCTCTTTGTTTGGCCGGGTGTTTTTATCTGCAATTTTCGTTTTGGTGTTTAAATATACCTATCAATCAAATATATCAATCTACGTACACTTTCATATCCTGTGTATATTTACTTACATTTACTTATATTTTACTATATGCATTTACTTACATACTTACTTGCTTTATTCGGAATTTGCAGATACCGACCATTCTCTCCCCTTAAATTTTATTTTTTTTATTTTTATTGTCTTTTAATAACTTCTGTTGATATTTTCTTAAGTAATAACCTGTACCTTTCAGTTGACCTCTTTTTTTGCCCTATATTTTGGCGCCTTTTAACGTCGTCTTGTCTGGGTCATTTTGACATTTGCTTTTCTATTTTATATTTAATTCTATCACCATTCAATCTTTTTTTTCTTCACTCATTTTTTTCTCTCTTCTTCTTCATCCATTTTTCTTAAATTACACCTTGTCTCGGCAGCCGAGATAACGCATATCTTATTTTTCTTTTAATAATATTATTTGAATTCTTTCCCCTTTTCCTTGTACCTATTTGTGACTTATTCCACGGATTTCGGCCTTTTGGACATCTAATTACGCGATTTCCTTGGATTTTACTTGTGCGAATGGAAATTTAACTAACTTTCTTGGATTTACATTTTTGGATTTTACCATCATTGGATACTTTACCTTTCACCAGACTATCCATTCACGTGAAATCACCTTTTTCTTCACCATATTCCCTATGCTTCATTTTTTGTTATCAAGTAAGATCTTTGCATGCAAAATCCGATCCCGCATTTTGCTAATTCCTACCCTCCCCTCTGATGAGAAGGAAAGTATTTCTCCGAAACTCTGCGGATTAAGGACTATACTATCCACTTATTTAGTGTTTCCTTTTCAAATTAAATATGTGTTAACTCTTTTTCAAAGTGTTTTAAACATGTTTTATTAACTATTTGCTCTCTCTCTCTCTCTCTCTCTATATATATATATATATATATATATATATATATATATATATATATATATATATACATATATATATATATATATATATATATATAATCTTGTCGGTATGTGTACGAAAAGTCTCCACCTAACTCCTCTTTGCATATTTGGTCTACAGAGTTGAAATTTGATATATAAGTATTTGGTATTTGTAACATTTGAGTGGCTTTTAGCCGATAAAATAGCTGCTTAGGGGTCAAAAGTGAAAAGAAAATATTGACCTCGACCTTGTTTAAGTCGACTCTGCCCTCTTTTTTATGTGCTCATTTAAAGTTATAGACTAAACAACGTTATTTTTGTATACGTATAAATATAGTTTATTTCTTTCTTTTACCTACCATGCTGATGTTAATTTCTTGTACGTCCTCGAGTGAAGATCAAGTGTTTAAAATTACGATTCAATGTGCAAGGGCTAACCATGTGCATGTTTGTTAAATATTAGAAAAGACCACTAATATTCTTCACACTTCAGTTTCTTTGGACGGTATTTATAGGCAAAATATGAACACAACGTCCTATTTGAAAAGTAAAACTTTTCAGATTTGTATTAAATTCTACATATTGTCATTAAACACTAATAAACTAAGATTTTCAGCATCCTAGTTTCTTAATGCTTAAGCAATTAATCTATTCAAGAATCAAAATCATGTAATGGATTTTGATCCAAATTAGAACAAGAAGTCTAGGGATAAGATATAATATGTTTTTGTTTTTTGTGTGTGTGTGTGTGTGTGTTATTTAATATAATTAAGGTGGTATAAAAGTTATAGAAAACTGTAATGTCCGAGGAATTAATTTTGCCAGTAGTGGGTGGTTAGTCTGTGACTACGAAGGTTATTCCAAAAGAAAGACCTCCAACTTTTTAACTAAAAAAACTAAAACGTTGAAGCAATGGATTTACATGCCGTTTGAGAGATTCTGTTTCCAACAACGAAAACTGTATGTAATTTTCATAATTACAGCTTTATCGAGGCGTCTGTCTCAATAGTCCAACGTCCAGAAACTAAAGATTCCTGGCCTTCTATATCCCGAAAAAAAAATTATCGTAGATAACGCCATTATATTGTAATATGACAATAACAAAGTAAACTTGCACATGCTTACAATATTTAGTAGACAAACCACCGAAAAACATTCCAGAGCGACCCGAAAGTAATAGGGTTCACGACCACTATGGTATATTCATCAGCCAGTTTTAGCTTGAAATTTGAACATATTAGGCAACTTGAAATAATCAAACAGAAAACAACTAGACACTATTTGTTTGTATTATTTAACTAAATATGTTTGGATAAAGAAATGGCATGTGTTTGTTTGATTTGTTTGTTGTCCGGTATTCTTATGACACAAATTAAAAGGAAAAACAAATCAAAATCATAATCAGAAAAGCCTCAAAAGACACATTGCCGTGTGGGACTTCCTTCTTTTCCTGAATAGTAATGAACACACACACACACACACATATATATATATATGAGAGAGAGAAAAAAAGAGAGGAAGTAAGTGTGTACGAGTGTGTGCATTTAATGACATTGATGCTATCGATAATTACATTCGTTTGCTATACCTGAAGATAATATGAACGTCTAAAGTGAATGAGTCAGTTTCAACTTGTATAGATTGGTTGATCATGTCTCATTTACTGATCGATATCAATCAATAGCGTTCCTCTTTAGGACAAGTGCTCTATCCAACTCATCACTCTCACACACACTTCCTTCTTGTGCTCGAGCTTGATCTAAATCTCATCCTTTTATCCATATATTTTTTATCTTTTCCTTTTTACCTTCTTTTCTCTCTTTCTTCTAATTCATCGTAGTAATCCATAACATATTTGAATAAAAAGGATTTTACATTTTCTACTTTAATGGGTGCCTAACACTCATTTCTATGTGTACTTGTTACCATAGTTCAACTTGGAGAGCAATCTCCTCATAACCTTTGCAAATGAGTGTGCGTTATCGCAGCAGCCGTTTATCATTGATTTCTTGCTAGCAACGATCATTGGTCTTCACTGAATTTTGCTGCAAATAAGCCTCCCTAATGTCTCGGTACTCTTTGCACTCTTTAAGAGGAGATCTAATTAGTGGTTTCCCACCTCGGTCTTTCCATATTCCTTAACTTTTCACAGCTATTTTGTGTGGTACCAGTCGAGACTAACGCCTTTTATATATATTTATTTTATTTATTTGTTATTTTATGCTATTATTTATTTTTTGTTTGTTTGTTTTCTTTAATTACTCCACAAGACATTATTCCATTAATAACAATTTATACATATATATTTATACATTTGGATACAAGTTAAATTTATAGCTTTTATTCATGAAGTCCATTCTTTTCAGTACTGAGCATTCAAAGAAAAAACACGAAACAAAAGAAAAGATAAACCACTTTTTCACTTATATTTTCTAAAAAAAAAATCCGATCTTAACACAAAACATGTTTATTTCACTTCTAATTACTATTATACTTAAAATTAACATTTCAAATGTTTTCATTTTGATGTTTTTAAATGTTTTCTTCTGACAAAGGTGTTTTTAAAATAGGCTTTTCTGTTTTACTTATTTATTCATCTTTTTTTCTTTCTTATTCTTATTTTTCATTTTTATTTTTTCAACGTCTTAAATGTCTACAAATTAAAATCTGTCGCACAAGGAAAAAAGATACCCCCTCCCCCCAAAAAAAACTCTGCCTATATCTCTCCTGCAATATTTATCATCCTAAATCGTCCTAACTCTATACTTAACTACCTACTTGTATTTCAATAATGCATTATTACTGTATTTTTTATTGTTATCAAACCAGTTTTTAAACTATTTCGAATCTAAATCAATACAAAATAATGAGTTTGTTCCCCATGCTGAGAAACAGTTACAATTCATTGTAACGCGAATTTTTATTTTATTTTCTGAAAATTTAGCACCTAAAAGAACTTTATTTAAGGATGATACTGAATTCTAATCTGTCTCGATAGAAGACTGCAGATACTTATTTAAGTATGCTATCGTATTATCTTATCAACCATCCGAGGGTGCTAATAAACCTGGTGTGGAACATCGGATATAAGAGAAAACAAAAAGCATACAATATCACAACGAAATATATTGAAATCCTAAGCATGGAAAACATGCTGTGTTTTTTATGTTAAATTTTTATTTTTCTTGTTTTTGTCTTGTTTTTCTGTTTTTCTTTTGCCTCCATTGAATTTCGTCAGCCCCCGCCCTAAAAAAACGGAAAAATTATGATAGATTAATTTTCTATTTCAAACTGGCTAGTCACTGCAAAAGTTCTGCGCTAACCAATACCCTAACACTATCTTTTGAACTCTAATGTACATTAAAAGCTTTATTTATCCTCAGCACGAGCAATTTTTTCTAAGTCAATTAATATAAGAAAAAAAGCTGCTAATAATGTTTACGCAAAATAAATTTCTGAATTTAATGAAACGAGAATTTATCTTTTTGATTGTCATATAAATATTGATACTAATATTTATATAGACTTTAATTTTACAGTATTATACAATCTGTAATCTGAAAGTATTTCAAAATTCCAGTTAATATTAAATATATGATATACATATTATATATATGATATTATATAAATCATATATATTATATATTATATATGCAATTTATTATATATATAATATATTATATTTATAGAATTTGAAATAACACCCATCTTAGGTATGCTATTGACTTAATTTCACTCATGCTATCGTCAGATACACCAACAGTGCTAGTCTTTCGAGCGATTCTGATTTCAGATAGCAAACAAGAAATGTTGTAATAAACGTAACACCTTGCTGAACAACTGCGAGGAGATAGCTGTCTTTATACAATCCAAAAATAGTTATTTGAAAACCATACATAGTGCAATGCAAGCAGACCGGATGTGTTTACTTCCACATAATGCGTCCGACAAGCTGAAATTAGAACAACGCCACTTTTGTATACTAGACATATATGAAGACGGGGGCTTCCGGCTAATAGGAAAGTGACCATTTTAAAATACTACTAAATATAGAATTTAATCAATATTTAAACTATAGGCGGTTTTCGATTACTTAAAATTACTTATTTTCATGAGGAGCGACCATATATATATATATATATATATATATATATATATATATATATATATATATATACATATATATATATGTATATATATATGTATGTATATATATGTATGTATATATGTATATATATGTATGTATATATATGTATGTATATGTATGTATATATATGTATGTATATATGTATGTATATATATATGTATATATATGTATATGTATATGTATATATATGTATATATATGTATGTATATATATGTATGTATATATATATGTATATATATGTTTATATATGTATATGTATGTATATATATGTATGTATATATATGTATGTATGTATATATATATATGTATGTATATATATATATGTATGTATATATATATGTATATATATGTATATGTATATATATGTATGTATATATATGTATGTATATGTATGCATATATATATGTATGTATATATATGTATATATATGTATGTATATATATGTATATATATACATATATATATATATATATATACATATATATACATATATATACATAGATATATATATACATACATATATATACATAGATATATATATACATACATATATATACATATATATACATATATATACATGCATATATATATAGATACATATATACATATAAACATATATATATAGATACATATATATATATATATATATATATATATGTATATATATATACATATATATCTTTTGGTAAAATGTTTTTTCAATTATATTTCACTCTTTGCGCATGCCAATCCTTTTTGTGTAAAAGCTTAATGTACGTTAAATATAACAACAGAGCACGCACACACACGCACGCACACACACACACACACACACATATATATATATATATATATATATATATATATATAATTCCACAGCCAAACAACGTCGCAGCCCACAAGAGCCATGACTGTCATGGCTCTTGTGGGCTACGACGTTGTTTGGCTGTGGAATTTATTATATACAATCTCTCACATTCTGAAAATCATATATATATATATATATATATATATATATATATATATATATATATATATATATATATATATAAGTGAAAGTGTCTGTGTGTATTTCCCTACGCAATAACTATGTCAATTTTTAGCCTACAGACTCGAAATTTGATATATAGGGTTTTTTTTTTTTATTTATTCAATTTTCACCCCAAACAAGGCACAGTGCCACTTTGAAGCAGGGGGCTACTATTAGGGAATTAATTAACGGGGTCATTATGAAGGGAGAAGAGTAGAAAGATGTTTGTTAACATTACACTTGAACTTCTGCATATCATTGCAGTTGGGAAAGCAGAATCCCGGAAGGGAGTTCCAAAGACCCGCAGTTCTGGGGAAGAAACTATTTGTGTAAAAGGCTTTCTTGCACCTAGGGATCTCCACTGTAAAGGGATGAGACTTAGTAGCTTGTCGGGTTTGTCGGGGGTAGTTACGTCGGGGAGGTACAAGTGTTTGCAGTTCGTCATAGCATTCACCATTAAAGTATTTGTAGAACAGGCAGAGGGATGCAACATCTCGTCGATGGGACAGAGGTTGAAGCCTAGATGACAGTTCAGGACCTATCAGGTTTGCGACTCTTTTTTGAACCCTGTCCAGGAGCGAGAGACAAGCAGCAGATGCACCAGCCCAGATGTGACAACAGTACTCCATACATGGGCGAATGGTTGCCTTATAGAGGTATAGGATACTGGCAGGCGTAAGTAGTTTTCTAGCACGGTAGAGGGAGCCAACCTTCCTTGCAGCAGCCTTGGCAATTCTCTCAATGTATCTATTCCAGTTCATATTCCCTGTAAACGTTAGGCCGAGGAGTTTAAAAGAAGTACTTTCAGGCAATGTGTTCTTGGCCATTGCTATTGGTGGTAGAGAAGGTTTCTTGTAGTTATTGAAGGAAACAAGCTTAGTCTTAGCAGCATTGAATGAGACCAACCATTTTTGTCCCCATTCCACTACGGATTGGAGGTCATCCTCTAGTGTTTCTGCCATTTTCTTGGATATGTGTTCATTTGTTTTCCCCTCATATCTGTTATAGAGAGTGGTGTCATCGGCAAATATACCCATCTCCGAAACAATTTTATCAGGGAGGTCGTTTATGAATATCAGGAACAATAGAGGTCCAAGGATAGACCCCTGAGGCACTCCCGCATTTATGTCATATTGTTTGGATGTACGTCCGTCGAGGACAACTTTGATTTTTCTATTACTTAAGAAGGATTTAATTACGTTATGAATTCTTCCAGTGATTCCATATGATCTAATTTTCCTTAGAAGACCATCGTGCCATACCCTGTCAAAAGCCTTAGATATATCAAGGGCCACCGCTCTACCCTCCCCTGTTTTATCCAATGAACGGTATATACGTTCAGAAACTACAGTTAAGATATCTGCTGTTGAACGGGCTTGCCTGAATCCATATTTTTTGTCAGTCAAGAGTTTAGCAGCTGTTAGGTGCTGGACTAGGGCTTTATTAACTAAGGACTCAAATATTTTGGCGAAAAGCGGGAGGAGGCTAATGGGGCGATAATTTAGTGGGTCAGTTCTTTCACCAGAATTCTTGAAGACTGGTACCACAGAGGCGGTTTTCCAGCAGGGTACTGAGATTTGGGAAAATCTAATGGATCCGTTTTCGGCCAGAAATTTGTCGATTAAGGGGTCAAAGTTCAACGATTTGACTTTTGAGAACTCTACCAAACTCCTCCTACAATTTTGGGTCTAAACACTTGACATATAGATTCCTTGGACATGGATCTAACTTAATAACTTGATTTGAGCCCAAAACAATCAATTTTAGAGGGTCATAATAGGGGTCAAAGTTAGAAAAATTGACCGTTGTAATTGTTTTTTTTTTTTGTTTTTTGTTTTTTTTTTTGCTCAACATACATCTCAAAATACCCGGGCAACACCGGGCTGAAATGCTAGTATATCTATATAAGTGAACGTGTCTGTGTGTCTGTGTACATTTCCCTACACAATAACTCTGTCAATTTTTAGTCTACAGACTCGAAATTTGATATGCAGGGTACTGAGATTTGGGAAAATCTAATGGATCCATTTTCGGATAAGTTTTTAGGCAGAAATTTTGCGATTAAGGGGTCATGGACATGGATCTTACTTAATAACTTGATTTGAGCCCAAAATAATAAATGTTAAGGGGTCATAATACGGGTTAAAGTTAAAAAATTGACCCTTTTTTTTTTTTTTTGTTCAGCATACACCATACACCTCCAAACACCCGGGCAACGCCGGGCTGAAATATATATATATATATATATATATATATATATATATATATATATATATATATATATATATATATATATATATAAAGTTCAAATATATTGATAACATGAACTTGTTATCAATATTTTTCGAAAGTAGTTAACACAAATTAATCAAACAATATAAACATTAAAAATAGTCTTAACCAGCGTTTCGACGTTAACACTGAGACGGGACTTGGGGAGAATCTTAAGTATTTCACATTCAATATTAGATGATAACACTAGTTAAATTAATCCGAACTATTTTTAAAGAATATCTCAATGAAGAATGTATTTTTTAAAATGTTAAACATGTATATAATTATTTTATTGGTATTCTTAAGGTTTAGAATTATTAAATAAAGAATTAAATTACGCAGTATTCGTTAAACCATTTTGTACTCTTTAGAATGTGTTCAATAATCGTCTCAAATTTTCTTTTCAAAAGCCGTCGGACGACATAATTATTCTATTCGTCGTTTAAAAATTGCATTAATATTTAAAATGCAGTAATAAATTAATTTATAAATTTTAATATCATAAGAAACTTTAATATCATAAGAAAGAAAATGCTCAATAGAAGAGGGAAAGAAAGTAACTCCATTGATTGAGAGATATGGGGAGGATAATAGGTAAAAATATCAAACTTGGGAAAAAGAATGTGTAAAAAAGAAAATTTTTAAGTTGAAGAAAGTACAAAGCAAAACTCAAGTAACATCCACTGAAGCTATTTTTCTTAAAACTGATGAATAAAAAACAAAATTATGAACACAGATGTGTTACCAGGTTTGTTTTCAGAAAAGCCTCTTATGAAGTAAATGTGAGATTAAGTTTCTATTGATTAGGGAAAACCAACTAACTGTTGAGCCTTATAATTTTAATTACGGATTTGCATATTGGCCATAATTATTAATTGACACATTATTTGTAGATACCAAAATCGTTTCTTTGTACGTTTGTTTCGATCAACCCACATTAATCAAGTGAAAAAAATTTGGTTTAATTCATTCAGTTAATGTCCTTAGTCTAGACAAAAAATATTAACTTAATCTCACCGACCCGTAAGTTTTATAAATACACATATTTTTTTTTATTTACTATTAATCAAATATTGATAAATTTGCAGATTTACACTCTCTGTTAAATTTCCCCAACCCACAAAAAATAGATTCTACTTTTCAAGCGATTACGTGTAAACATTCTATAAAACTTGGTGGAAAAAAGGAAAAAGGATAAATATTGGGAACTGGGTATCTTTTTACCTTCAAATTATAGACGAACCAAGTGCAAACAATTTCACTCAATTTCAAATGTTAAAAATGCTCTCCAGTTGTGACCGTGAATGGCTGGTATGCGGTAGAATTCCCCATCCCCAACAAAAAAGAAAATTAAAACTATATATATATATATATATATATATATATATATATATATATATATATATATATATATATATATATGTTTGAGGTGTTCAAAAGTCAGAACTAATGAAGACAACGAGGTTGTTAAATAGTGCTCAATAAAAAGAGCAAAATATTTTTTATTATTTGGGGTAAACAGTTACATATGGTCGGTAGAAATAGCCATCTGTTTCAGTCAAAAGACTTTATCAGGTGACCTGGAACCTCTCGACGCCAAAAAGAAAATGAAAAATGGGATAGATTAGAGAGAAATTAAAAAAGAAAAATGGAGCTCTTCAAAAAAAGTATAAAACGTTCATAAGGAGTTTATAAAAAATCGCGAGCTCTCTAAAAAAGAGGATGGATCGCATTAGGAAAGTAAATTTGAAATAAAAATAAAAATGGGTCATAATTTTATTGGGGCTGTGAGTTGTACAGGAGGGTGGTGTGTTTGTGTGTGGGGGGTGTTCTACTTATATTGAACGTGTCACGGAAAGAAAAGGACTTTGCACGGGTGTGATTTTACTACGAGAGTTACGTGTCGTTATGCATTAAGTTAGGGAGGACTGACTAATGCAGACATATTCATGCTAAGGCATATATCTGTATACATACATACGTATAAAATATACAAATACCTACATACATGTACAAAAGCGACACAAACATATACACGTAAATATATACATAAAAGAACATACGCACACGCAAGAATACAGCTATATGTATAGATACACATATAATCACAGGTATACAAATATACAAATATGTACACATATACAGACATACACACATGTATACAAATATACACACATATATATATCCATATACTTATACATATATATACATATATACACACATACACATATATAGACATGTACAAATACAGATATAGATACACAAACACACACAAACACACATATATATGCATAAATATATTTTAAAATAATTTTTGGCGTCGAGACGTTCAAGGTCGCCTGATGAAGTCTCTTTGACTGAAACAGATGGCTATTTGCAGCGACCATATGTAATTGTTTACTCAAAATAATATATATATATATATATATATATATATATATATAACTACTTTATTTAATCACATAAATTAATATACGAAAGTATAATTTTATGCCTAAACTAAGAATTTACTTCAACAGTGCTCAATACATAGGTAGAGCTAGGTAGTAAGTTAGTAAAATATATATGGCAATTAAGCTACACAGAATATTCCACGTTTCATCCACATTAGGATTCGTCAGGCTTATGCGAAGAGTTGTTGTAGTCTCGCGTTTTTATATATGCATATTCTATTTAATTTTTAGTTAGCCAATCAGCTTCTTAGTTTCCACCGCTCCCTTCCTAATCAGCCAATGGGCAGGCACTTACAGAACAAAGGCCCAGTTTACCTTATGTTGAACCCTTCCTTTGTTTGCTAGTGTTGTTTCATTCGGTGTTTTTTTTTTGTTTTTTTTTTAACGCACTTTTGTGGTCATAATATCGGGTTTTGAAAGCTAAGGACGTCATACCTACATAATATTTCTTGTTATTCGGGTTTTCTTTTGCACATATTGCGGCTTGGTAAACTATGCTTTTCGTTAGACATTTATTTTGAAGTGGGCAAAGTGCGCGTGATCAAAAATTTAAAGTAGGTAAACTCACTAGATATCTACACTTCCTACTAAAAAAGCACACACAAAGAAAGGGTTCAACATAAGGTCAACTGGGCCATTGGCTGATTAGGAAGGGAGCGGTTGAAACTAGGAAGCTGATTGGCTAACTAAAAATTCAATAGAATATGCGTATATAGATATAATATATAATGCATATATTGTTCACTAGCGGGGTTTATTATGATGAATCACATCATTGCTATTTGCTTGAAATGGTTAAGCTAAACAGTAGGGGCATTGAGAGGCCATCGCAAACAAAGGATGCTGCAACACCAAACCGCCAATGGCAGAGCGCCGTGCAATCAGTAAAACGTCTTCATCAATAGTTTTATCATTTTGGACAAATGATCTTTGCTGCAACATTTTATTTTCTGTATACTTAACACTTTATGACTTTTGCGCCCTTCATCTCCATCACCCTCGATTCTCTAAATAAAAGATTTCCAGCATTTGGACTAGCATCATCATTGCATCATGTGAGAATTGTTTCAAGTTAATCGACGGTCAAAATCGGATGCAATTCTCTCTCTCTCTCTCTCTCTCTCTCTCTCTCTCTCTCTCTCTCTCTCTCTCTCTCTCTCTCTCTCTCTCCTTCACCTCCCGGGAAGCATTTTGTGTTATTCTCGTTATGCAACGCATGCGTTGCAAAGAGCGCTCACAACAGGCTAATCTATGTCAGACTGGGTCATGTGCAAACAAGAAAGAGAGCAACATGAGGTTAGCGTTTAAAATGTATTTGAACATAGAGGCATAGTGTAAATAAGCGAAATGACGAACGAATTTAATGGTTAAGTAATCATAGCTGACGTACATGCATGACAGAAAGAATACTAAACAAGTTAATGCTGTTTACTTTTCTCTCCAAAAACGAGTCTGATAAGACGGTAAGATGCATGCTCTCCTGGCTGCACTCTGAGCTACACATCAACCACTGATATTTTGAGGAATAAAAAGAGATCGAATGAGATGGTTCCATTCTGCTTAGAGAGATGTTACTCAACATTCCTATTTTTCTGTGACTGTGCTCGACTTAATAATTCTTCGTATTTCTTATTGTTTTACGCAACGATATTGTAACATTTCAATAACAATGAGATGAATTATATTTAATTTAAATATTTTAAATAGTTAATTTCAGTCTTATTTCTTACTTTTGATATTCGTAAGTCTATATTTCTACGTTTATTTCTATTTCAATAGTGTAGATATAAATATTGAGGGCTGAGATTTCCCGGGGATCTGTGTACATATATTTACAAGTTAGAAAAGCATTTCATCCAAAGCATGAAAATTGTTAAACAAAATGTTTTTACTATAGGCTTTAAAAATAAAGGTACAAGATTCAATCTGAAATTTATTTATCTTCAAAATGCACTTTTATAAATTTTACAAAGTAAGGTATAAAAATTTAATTTAAATTTAAGCAAAAAATTACCTTTGATTTATTTTATGCAATGTACATTCTGTTGCACTTTTAAAAAATCATTGAAAATTTTATACCTATATCATTAATAGCTAGATGAAAGATAATATTTTTAAATTGCAACAAAATGTACATTACAAAAAATAAATCAAAGGTGTTCCATTTCAGATCAGAAGTAAAGGTCAGACCTAGAAGTTTGTCAAAACATGGAGCCTCCCCAAGACGAGAGTCATTCATTTCAATTGCTGCCAGACGGGGATCAGAGCGTTGATGATAGAAACGTCTCTTCTGTGGGAAAACAGGTTGCAGGGAAAAGAAAAGGGCATCCCCCACTGGGCTACAAAGTCTGTTTTGAACTCTGTCAAAACAAGATAAGCTAGTTCTAGCAGCTCTTACCCAGATGTGGCAAGAGTACTCCATCCTTGGACTTACTTGGCTCTTATACAGCTTGAGAATTGCGTCAGCAGTCAGATCTCTACTGGAGCGGTAAAACGATCCCACCATTTTCCCAGCAGCCCCCACAACGGATTTGATGCACGTGTTGTGTTCCATCTAAGATCAGGAGTAAAGGTCAGGCCTAGAAGTTTGTCAAAACATGGAGCCTCCCCAAGACGAGAGTCATTCATTTCGATTGATGCCAGATGGGGATCAAAGTATTGATGATAGAAAGATAAAGACTTGGTTATAGACACATTAAAATTAACCAGCCATCTATTTCCCCATTGCACCACTTGATCAAGATCAAAGGAGATACAGAATCAGAGAGAACTTGGTCGTTTACTGCTTTTGAAGTGTTGCCATAGATGGTAGTATCGTCAGCATAAATGTGATCTATCTATCTATCTATCATTCTTCCCTTCTCTCTCTCTCTCTCTCTCTCTCTCTCTCTCTCTCTCTCTCTCTCTCTCTCTCTCTCTCTCTCTCCCTTCCTTCAGCATTTCTCAGTGGCTCCATCTCTTTCTGTTTCTGTATTTCTTTCTCTCTGTTTCGGAAAGTAGCTCTTTTAAAAACAATAAAAAAGAAAAGGACGGCGCTGTTCTTCTTTACCTATTCTTATCTCTTCTTCTCTAGCGACGATAAAGAGTTTTCATTTAATAAATTCTATACTCCTTTTTTGTATTTAACTCATTCTTTTATTTTATATTCGGTCAGTTCACGTTAAATACATTAAATAAATTTCTTCATTACTCATAACACGCACACACACACACACACACACACACACACACACGCACACACACATATATATATATATAAACTAGACTACCCGTGACCCGTGGGGTCAGTATGTTATTAATGTATGAGCGTGACACTTTTGACGTAAAGATTAGTTTTTTGTGAGCTAACAGAAACATTTCTATGAAGCTATATTAAAATAAAAAGAATAGATAGATTTCTAGGAGTCGTTCTGTTTATAATTGTTTATAATTGTTTATTTTTGAGAAAAAAAATTACAGCAATTGAATTATAAGTGTTTTGCCATAATTATAGGTAAATGTGCACTGAACAGATACCATAATACTTAAGTTAAATTCAAATTTTTATATCTTTAAAATGAAATTGTTATTTGAAAGTATAGAATAGTAAAAACACTCTCCCCATGTTAAGAATGGCTTTTAAATTGAAAATGAAAATATAACTTTTTTATTTATTTTAAACAAACATTCATGACCCATTGGGTCAAATATTTAATTTATGTTAATAATAAGGGCAATAAAACTAATTAAGACAATGCTTTTCTATTTACAACATTTTTTGTACAATTTGAGTGTTTTAAAATAACTTTTGTTATCCTTTCGCTTAATTGAGACTTCTTATCAGGTTCTACCAACTTTAAACAGAAAATAAAACAATTGGAGCGCTGAAAACGTACGCAGTAAAACAATACGGGTCAAAGTAGATTTAGTTGTAATACAGAATAGTTGCAAAAAAAAACACGCTTCCCATGTTAAATCATAATTTCGAAATAATAACGTTAATATTTTAGTGTGCAGGTCAAAATCTGCAAAAGAAGCGATTTGTGTTTGTTTATGTTGTTATGGGTTAATGTTTATGCGCGCATGCGCAACTGGATGTCGTAAACCGGAAAGTGGGTTACATCACTCGTTACAAGGTCATTTGAGTTTTATAATTATATATATATGTATATATATACATATATACATATATATATATATATATATATATATATATATATATATATACACACACATGTTTTATGAAAAAAGCATTAAAACTCTAAAAGTTATGTCAAGTTTCATCGTACATATGAAATGTCGAAATTAAAATTAGATCTGGAAATGTAGTTGCCATTCACATCAATCGAGAAGAAGCTAGCTAAGGAAGAACGATAACTCAATATTATTAGCATGTCTTTATGACTAGAAAAATTATTCAAAGATGTTATCGTCCTTACTTAATTAGCATATTTCTCATTGTTTATAAGGATGGCACATAGATTTTTCCAATAAATTTTAAAGCAGCACAAATTTAACAATATTCAACTATGAATTCGGTATAAAGCAATCACGCTAAATCAATTTTTTAACTTTAAAGTTTTAACATTTTACCTATTCCCACGTGCAAAATGTCTAGTTATTTATATTTTATGATACAAAAAGACCATACAGAAAACAAATCATAATATCGTTCTTCCTATTTCGCATGGTTGGCTTTATGAGTACTATCATTATCTATCGAATCGGTTATACCGAGTTCGTATTGAACAATGCAGTAATTTGTAATCTACACATCGATACTGCTTAGAAAAGCATGACCACTAATAATATTACATAACCCAAAACGCGTTGATTTGCCGTAATGCAGACAAACGAAATGAAACCTGCCACTCCCTTTTCGCTATCAATTCACTTCACTCCTTTATATCTATCCATTTCTGTCTCTTTTTTTTTCTTTCTTTCTCTCTTCAGATTCCTTTACTTTGTATCGCTTGTCGTTTTGCTCTCCGCTTTTATAGTAATCTTGAACGCAGCGTCTTTCCTTTGTTGCCTCCATTCTCTTACTTTGATGGATACCAGCGAAGAAAGATGGATGCCGAGAGGAAAACATAACGCGTACCTGCGATTTTCTGCAGTCTCAAAGAAGCCGAATTGATTAGCGTCAAATTGATTGATACATCGAATCGATTAATTGATTGCTGAAAAGAAACTTAAACAATTCGCTAACAAAATCAAATGTATGTATGCATAATACCCAAGAGAGTTTCCGGCATCTTCACCTTTATACTCTTATATATTCTGATGAGAATTAATATTTACAAAGTAAAAGTAACATGATTATTTAATATAATTAACTTGATATACAAGGCATTTCAAAAAGTATATTATTTGAAATGTAAATATCATTAAATAATACATAGTTGAGGCAAATAAAACTCAACTGTCACAATGTGTAACCAGATTTATTTATTCTTCAATTTCGAAAGAAAATTAGAACTATGTGGATCCTAGGGAAGATATTACAGCTGTCAATATGAGTAAGAGTTTCTGACGAGTAGAAACAACTTACTCTATCGATGTTGATAGTGTTCGCCCCCTTTTCTTGCGCAGATTCTTTGAATTGATTATGCCATTTGATTATCCATATATGTAATTGGCATATATCATTTTACACACACACACACACACACACACATATTAAACATTTGTAAATATATGCCAGCAAGTACGTATACGTCATGTTGCTGTTGATGTAGAAGTGTTAACAATATCTACGAGTTTGTGCGCATGTGTATGTTGGATTATATATGCTCGAAAGAACATGTGTCTCTAACAGTGATGTGATAAAATACAAACGTTACAATAGGTTATTCTCTTTGTAAAGGATTAATGGGTCAGTGATAATGTCAGTGAACATAGGTAATACAATTAGATGCGACATTATATATGCATATATAGATGTGTGTGTATGTGTGCGTGTGTGTGTACAGGCATGGACGAAGTAAAGTACACTTTTATTATAAATAATAATGAAGAGTGTTCTGATGTTCTATGTTTCCTTGCTGATGAATTAAACAATCTCTTCATTAAGTGTGGAAAGTAGAATCCTGAATTTTGCTGTGAGTTTACTCGGATTAAGTCCACGTGCATATTAACATATATTTGTGAAAACTCACACATGCACAAGATATGAACTTTTCTGAACTGCATAAATAGACTGAGGAATACCGATTCTTGTTGTGGTTTGTCGACAATTTCTTCGACAAAAACTGAGATATTTCCATGGCCCTCTTTTGCTGTTAGACTGATGCAAATGTTCTAGGTAGCCCTAGGAGGTCCACCCTCCCACGCTTTGCTATCCGGCTTTCAGGAGGAGTGTTTATCGCTTGTTGAGGCGCCTTCACTAGAGAATCGCAACGGGGCTACTCACTTATTTTTGAAGGGTCAGTGTGCTCCTCCTCTTAGGGTGTTGGCCAATTTCCCTACCTTCTGACTTTGCATCACATCCTTTCGCGGTGGTGGAGAGGTAAATACGGGCGCCTGTGTACTTTCATAGTATGCCATCTTCGTGGTACGTGCTACAACTGTTGCTCTCTGTATATTCTGTTTTGCTTCAATACAAATTAACTTTTCTAGCCTATATCTATGTCAGCGTTTTCATGAGTGATCCTTCTGTGCCACAACACATATATCTCCACTGAAACTGAGAATTTTAACGGCTCTTTAGTCGCTGTATGTGTGATAATATAATGCATGATAGATGTATTTATAGCTGCAACACAAAAATACCACTAAGTATAAAATATCGATATTGCTCCCCCGACAATGGTGGATGGATCTGTAAATTCACACTTGTCTGTTCATCCGTTCGTCTGTCCGCACTTTTCTCAATAACTACGCCTTGGAATTTTTTGAAATTTTGCACAAACATTAAACATGATATGAATAAAAAAAGTAATAGAACGGACTTTCCGGGAAAACTCCGGTTGCCCCCCTAAGGGGCCTTTCGGGTTAAAATGGCTAAAATTGACACTTTTGTGCTTATTAAAAAAAATGATACCTTGGATTTTTATAAAACATTCTGAAAAGTTGTAACTGATTTCTATATAATTTTGTTTGTCTATACTTCGCGATAACTCTTGGGTGTGCCTCGGGTGCTTTTTTAGGGCTAATAAAAACACTCCATTTTATAGATTATTTTACCATATTTGTCCAAAATTTTCTGTGTATATCTATTTAGCAGTTTTGCATGGTGCTGAACTCAAATTTAAATATGTTAAGGCCTAAAACTGCATCGTTTGTTCATTTTTACCGGGATTTGACGGGGAAGAGGCAAATGCTGAACTCATCTTTTTATGCCTCGTTCACTGTGCACTCACAGGGGACCATGCATGCTTCAATTGTTACTATTTTGTACAGCTCCGGGTGCTAGCTGCCGTCAAAGAATGCAAAAACTTTAAACACACTGCAAAGGCTGATAAAGGTCAGGATCTTGCAGATTCTCTCTACTCCGACCTAGCATGTGTAGTGCAATGTGGTAAAAAAAATGGCTAGTTACCTTTTATACATCCAAAACCAAAGTTCTGTCTCTTCATCATAAATCTTTGCCCCTGTAGAAATGAATGGTTCTCGCCTCAGTGAAATATCTAAATAAACTCCTGCGACTAACCTTTACTTCTGCCCTTAAATAGAAAACTTACATCAGACCGTTACCAAAATCACTGGAAAGATGGTGAGATTGTTTTACCGCTCTAAGAAGTACCTCACTCCCGATACAATCCTCTGTCTGTAAAAGAGTCAAATACGGCCTAAAAGAGTACTGTTGCCACATCTGGAATGGAGCATCAAAACCCATTTATTTTGACACGATACAGGACCGTCTTTGAAATTTGGTGCATAATGACCGTTCCATCTCTCTACTCCCTCTTTCTCACAGAAGAGACGTTGCAAGTTTGTCTCTGCTCTATCGATACTTTCATGGTCTGCTTCCCTGCTGACTATAACATGGTCGTTTTCAAGTCTAATGTGAATAAATTCCTATTGAGTCGTTCATTTAGATAGTTTAGCTCTACTAAAGTTGCACCGTGTCTGATCTTGTCTCACCATCTACCTAACACTTAACCTTTATCTTTGAGTGGATTCAATAAATGGTGATCTTCCAAGTAAAATATATATATATATTTCCTTCTTCATGAATGTCCACTACATGATTAAATTGAATGCTTCAAATCTCTTTGCACGAGTAGAATATTAAAATCCAAACAGACTGATCCCTTGGCCTTTTAGATATAAGTAAAAGGTAGTCTCTGTTCTGATACTGTCTTTCGTCTTTTCTGTCCTTGGTCAGTTAAAGAAAAATTCGTCTAGAGTGACGCAGTTTTAATCTTTGTTCCCATCCAGAGTTCCTGTTTTTTGGTCGTCAGTGATCAAGCCATGTGACAAATTGTGCTATCTTACATAGTACTACTAGCATGAAGTGAACTGACCGGAGGGAGGAAAAGAGTGATTATAATATCCATATAGAGGGTGTGAGTATTTATGTCAATGATGTATTTCGAATTATGCTCACCCATAAACATTTTAATTTCGATCTGCTGCAATGCATTCCATGGGTCGATCTTATTGGTTACAACCCTTTTTAAGTGCATTCTCGTTTTATCAACGCGGAAAATCGAACGTTTTCTGTCGTTTGATATCCTACTCAGCTTTTGCAGAACACATTAACGCATCTCTTTATTCTTTTTGTTTCACATATCGATTCATTAATTCATTAACAGCATCAACAGCTAATGAAGTGACACAAATAAACGTCTTTTAGATTGAAAGCTGAAAAATCATTATAAATGTATTATACAAAATATTATTCAGACGAACGTTAGCTGAAATAATAATTTTTGATACAATACTACTAAAAAGGAAGCAGCTTTTATTATCTGTTTTCAGATTATTTATTAGTTAAACATTTATATAATAATGGTCATGTTCTTATCATAGTTAGATTGTTGTTACCTCTTACTCCCTATTTGAAGCACGTACTCAACCAGTAAAGTATTGTTCTATTTTAATGCTATGCTCTTCTTCTTCTTCTTCTTCTTCTTCTTCTTCTTCTTCTTCTTCAACGGATCAAGCTTTTTTCTTCTTAACCTACTTAGTTCTAAGATTAGCATCGGTTTCTCTGATGCCTCTTTAAAATGATGTACTCACAGGGGGGGGGGTCCACGTGGAGGTTTTCAACATCCACGATGTAGTTTGTATTATTGGAATTACTAGTTTGTTTAAAGTATTACGAATTATTGTATTATTGAAGTGGGTAAGGAAAAGAAAAGTTCTGTTTATAAAAGAAGTGTCTGGTGTGTATGATTTTTTTTATTGTTTTTGGAAAATATTTGTATGGCTTTTCTCTTAACATTTAATGATAGCCACAGAAAATAATACTGATAATAAAATAAAAAATCAATAAATAAATAACTAAAATCAATCAATAAATAACTAAAACAAAGAAACACTATTTTTATTTCATATTTTGAAATATATCCAACATTTTGAATTCTTACGACTATATTCATTCTAAAAAAAGAACAGAAACAGAATTATATATTTTAAATTCTAACGGCTATATGTCGTCTGAAAATAAATAAATAAAATTTACTTATCTCATTCCGTAAACACTATGCATACTATGAATGCAAACGGCTATGTTTTCGTTTGGAAAAGAACAAAAACAGCCATTGCACATTACAAACACAAATATATTTTCAAATATTATACTTGTATTTTATTTCTTCAAATCAATAATACGTGTGTGTGTAAGAGAGAGAGAAAGAGAAAGAGAGAGAGTATATATTAATTCATTATCTTAATACCAAAGTTTTATGAAAACTTCGAACTTATTCTGAATATGTATATTGCTGATTTTATTCTTTTAAATAATAGATGCTAATTGTATTCATTTAAATTAGTAAATAAATAAGCTTATCATTAGAAGGCAATTGTTTACATTTTCCGTTATGCTTTATAATATTGAAAATTCGATTCTTTCATTATCTCTGCTTCTATAAGGTACTCTTTCTCTCTGTCTGTGTGTGTGTGTGTGTGTGTGTGTGTGTGTGTGTGTGAGTTCGTTCTCTATACATACCAAAACGGCTTGGTCGATTTTTATGAAATTTACACAATTTATGTGTCTGAGGGTCTTCTTAAATAGGTTTTGTATTAGAATGGCCATGATAATTATCAAAAATTCTTAATCAACAATCGAATAAAGCTGAGTAAAGAAGGAACAATCCGATTTGGGACAAAGTAAAGCCTAACATCACAAATGCATTCAAAGACGTTTTATCAGCACACAAGCAGAAAGGCCCAGCATATAAAATGAACCGTATGCTCTTCGATAAGATAGGAGCGCGTTAATAATGAATGTTTCTGTTTAGGGCACAATTAAACCATGATACTTGACTTTTGAATTTTAACTTTAATTCAAGTCATTATATAACACTATTTTTATGTAATCAACAATAGGTTCTTTGATAAGATAGGAATGTGTTCGAAATGAATGTTTCTGTTGAGGGCATAATTGAACCGTGATACTTGATTTTTGAATTTTAAACTTCAATTCAAGTCATTATATAAAATACTTTATCTAAATCAACAGTAGGTTCTCTACAGTGCAATGTAGACTACAATGTATTATGGACTACAAGAAGGCATGTGAAGTTTTCTTTCCGGCGCACCGCAGTGGGTCCTCAACTAGAGCAGACACTCAATCGATTTGATTGAAATATAGGCAATTGCGCCGATTTCGATGACAATAAAAGTATGGTGTGAAACATTCGTTAATCATCATTCAATCCCGGACAACATCGGGTCTCCCTGTTGGTTCATTACTATTATTAACTTTTCATAAAGTATACGGTTTATATTCAACCATCAGCAACGACTGTCTTATTTACAGTGAAATAACCGCACGAATCGATGCTGCGTAGATGAAATGACGTAGTACAACTGACGTCCTCCATAATTACTGATCATCTCAAATTTAACATCTACTGGACTGTTGCACGACTAGTTCTTTTGTACGGCTTCGAGTTCTGAACTAATTCGACCATGCCGGAAGTGTCGATACTTCGTTACGCCAATCTCATACAACATGAGAGAAAATCGTTTGTATGGCATTACTGTGCAAAAATGAAAACACCGTTGCAAAAAACGAGGTTCAAAATGAAGGTTCAAAGGACGATCAAAGCAAAGGTGGTTGGATACCTAACATCAAGATCTCAAAACAGCCGGACTTAATCCTGACTTTGACTTTGACAGTATATGGTGGAGACAGAAATCTCGTAATTACCCTGCCGCACGATATAAAAGCAGAATGTGATAGTGATACAGCTAACACCATGTAGACCTGCTAGTTAAACATATTTTATATCAATTGTTTTAATAGATTTTTTTCTTAATTATCTTAGTTATTTTTTATTTTGTGCGATAATAATATAATCTATAATTTATAAAAGAATTGATATCTGTCTGAAGCTAAAATTATACAATGACTTCTATTAATTTGTTTATTGCGGACTATTATCCTCATCTTTTTTTAGTTGTTTCATGATGTTTCTATTCCTCTGGCCTTCATCAGGTGGTAACCGCGATAGGATAGAATCTCCTAACTGCATTCTTAGCAATTACTACCATCCATAGGTGTTGTCGTCTCACAACGTTTTTTAGACAAGTAAGCCTCTGGCCGGCTTTGGGTAAGATTGTTTGAGTCACCAGCTCTAGGAAGGTTGTCGTCTGGAACTGAAGAGACTTCCCTCCCCTAGGTTTAGCTTCAGAGTTTTCCTTCTATTAGACGGATGATCTGGGAAGATCTACGGGCCCATCAGCATCAAGAGGGTTCGCCCCGCGCCTGGGTCCTAAACCACTTATTTCTGCGACCCCACATGGGTAGTTAATGTTAATTGGTTATTTAGTAGGTTATATATCTACTGAAAAGTTACACTCCTCGGAGTGATTTAAAAAGGACAGTACTATGCTTTTCATTTTCATTATTAATGGAAGAGGGGATAAGAATGGAGTACTGTTGTCACATTTGGGCTGGTGCATCTGCTACTTGTCTCTCACCGCTGGACAGGATTCAACAGAGTCGCCAACCTGATAGGTCCTGAACTGTCATCCTGTCCCATCGACGAAATGTTGTATCCCTCTGCTTGTTCTATAAGTACTTTAACGGTGAATGCTTTGACGAACTACAAGCACTTGTACCCCTCGACGTGAATACCCCCGACAAACCCGGCAAGCAGCTAAATCCCACCCCTTCACAGTAGATATCTCTAGGTGTAAGAAAGCCTTCTACTCCAACAGTTTCTTCCCCAGAACTGCTAGACTTTGGAACTCCCTTCTGGGATTCTGCTTTCCCATCTGTACTGACATGCAGAAGTTCAAGTGTAATGTGAACAGACATCTTGCTACTAATCTCCTTTCATAATACCCCTGCAACTTATGTCCCCGATAGTAGCCCCCTACTTCAAAGTGGCACTGGGGTGAAAATTGAATAATAAAAAAAAAAAAAAGGTTGAAACCGCTATCTTCAGACAATGATCACCTGGAACTGTAGAGATTCAACATCTCTATCCATTGCGCCATGGGCCCCGAAGGAGAAGCACGGTTGGATTTTTTGATCTTATAAATCCACGTTTATTTATTATCTGATCTTCCATGGTCAGATCCGTACCGAATGGTATAAATATTATTTAATTGGAATTCATTATTGAGATGAATATTATTTATTAATTATTTATTAATCATTTACTAATTAATTTATTGAGGACTATTATCTCCATCTTTTTTTAGTTGTTGTTTCACGACATTTCGGCCAACTATTCCTCTGGCCTTCATCAGGTGGTAACCGCGACGGGATAGGAATCTCCTAACTGCACCCTCAGCAATTACTGCCATCCATAGTTGTTGTCATCTCACCAGAAGGCTGGAAGAATAGTTGGCCAAAACGTCGTGAAACAACAGCTAAAAAAAGATGAGGATAATAGTCCGCAATAAATAAATTAATAAATAATACTCATCTCAATAATGAATTCCAATTAAATAATATATAGACTTCTGTTAATTCTTGTACTATCTTTTGATACTCAGTTCAGTGGGGGTGTGGTGTATTACCTATTATCTTGTCATGATATTATACCCTCAGGTAATACCTTCTCCTTTGTGGTAGTGAAATGCCTGTCTTATTATCATGAGTCCCTATTCCAAGGCATTACATACTCCTTTGAAGGGGTAGTGTACGTCAACAAGAAATTTCCACAATCGACAGTTCATTAATAAACTCAACACAAATATTACATATACTAGCAACAAATACAACCGAAAGGTGAATATTAATGATATTTTTACAAACCATATAAACTAATTTAATAGTTAGGTATCTGGTTTCTATATTTCAAATGGCTGGTGTTCGTTTCGTAGTACGTTCACCAATTTCAGTATTTTTTTTAATATTTTATAAATGGGTATTTTTTATTACTTTTATTCGCTCCAAAGAAGTCATGTTTCCACAGAAACGCAAGGGACTATTCTGATTAGGACTAAGATTTATAGGCAGCATTCTACGTGCTGCAAAATATTTGTTCATATTAAAATTAATTTCCTGCATGTTGATATGGTCGGGACAGAGAGTATGGGGGAAATTCCAAAAGTAATGGTCAACTGAACAAAGCTATTAAAGAACAGAGTGAGGTTTTTCTCCTAGTCAGGTTTGTCATGACTATTTAAGTTTAAGTACAAATGGGTACTAATGCATATTGTGAACCAGACCTATCTCAGCGCTCGCCCGGCTTTGGCTGGAATATGACGCCAACAATCGGATTATGTTGAGCGTCGCCGATAAAATCATAACAACGCTACGAATAAATGTAAAGTATAAAAATAAACAGAAAAACGACTTACAGTAATTTGTGTGTTTATTATTCATTTTTTTTAATAACAATAATAATAACTGTCAAGAAAAGGTTAGAAGAAGCAAATATTAATTGGGGGGGGCTCAAATAAGGAAATGTTTTTTTTAAAAAAACAAGAAATGTTTTGTTGTTTTTATAAAGATGTTGTAATTCAGCGAACCGCATTGTGATTTGCTGATCGGCGTGTTACGGCAGACAGCAGCTGAACCCGATCTATTGCTCGGCATAATCCGGCTGTTGACGTCATGTTCCGACCAAAGCCAAGCGAACGCTGAGATACGTATGGTTCACAATATGCATAGGTATCTGTGAAAAGAAAATGGATGATCAACTTTATTACGATCTCGCTGTATCTATCTCATTTTTGTTTCGTTAATTCAGTTTTATTCTTTATTCTAATTTTTTTTTTTTTTTTTGCAATAATATAATCATCTTTATAGAAAGATAATTAAATGAAGGGATATATGTCAGTACAATGATTAGTTTTTCAATAAACATCGAACGGCTTTTAAAAAAATATTGAAATGTCAATCCCATAAACACTTATTTTTCTTAATTATTATTCTTAAACAGTTATTATTCTTTCATTTATAAATAATAATAAGCTAAAAATGAACTAGAAATATTGCTCTATTTATTAGTTTGTTTTGGCGTTTATATTTTTGTTTTGACCACTTCAAATGTATTGTTCTTGTTTGATTTTAGCTTCAAATTTAATCTTATACACACGATTAAGCGTGACAAATAGTCGAACATAAACTCGAACTTCCCTTCACGCAAACTGACGAGAACAGTCGGCTCCTTTAAGTCCGACCCAGAAAAGAACAAAATGCTCGGCTAAATTTTCCAGTGAAACTCATTATGAAAGTCGCCAACAATATGTCTTTTTCCCCCTTTGTTAGCGTTGTGATGATTAATTAATAAACTGAGAGAAAAGGAGATCAATGAATTAATTAACAAACAAGACAATTAAAAACTCTCCAGAGAGAAAGGGAAGAGAGAGAGAGAGAGATAGAGAGAGAGAGAGAGAGAGAGAGAGAGAGAGAGAGAGAGAGAGAGAGAAAGAGAGAAAGCAAGACAGTAATAAATGTGGATGATCGGTCAATGTTGCGACAAGGGGAAGATATAAAATGAATATAGTTGTTGTCCTGGGGTGATATTGAAACAAAGAGTAAAATATAAAGAAAGCCAGATATACATAGAAAAAAATACAGAACACACGCATATTACTGTTTCATATATATATATATATATATATATATATATATATATATATATATATATATATATATATATATATATTGCAGTACTTATTTTCAACATTGGTCAGTACACTAATAGAGTTAAGTTTTTGCATAATACTTATGGCATGTGAGCTAGATATTTGTGTTTCATTTCCTAAGGAATGTATTATCCTAACTGCATGAATTTACACTCTACAATATTCATCACTACATCTCTGTTAATCTTCATCGCCCCCCAATTCCCCCTTCTATTTTTTTAAGTTTATGATGAGCTTTATATTAAATCTGTAAAACAAACAAAAAAAAAAGTTGATCTTAGTTATGATGGGTTTAGTCGTACTGACTATCAGCGGAACCATGTGATCTAATTGTTAACTATATACTTGTCTTATTGGGGGAGGGGGACATACATAACGCTCTAAAAGATGATACTTAAAGGTCTATCCCTATGAAAACCTTTAGATTATTTTTTAAATAGTTTTTGTTCCGTTTACTTGTTCAAAAATGTATTAAAAGTTCTGATTCACTGTATTTTAAAGGTGTTTAGGTGTGTATGTTTGTGTGGGAGAGAGAGTAATTACAGAAACATATACCGAGGGCAAAATAGACATGCAGAAAAACAGTAAACACTATTACATGTGGCATGAGTAAAGCATGAGAATGACAGTGGTCAAGTGGTTAACTAAGTGGACTAACATTTTGGTGGGCAGTGTTCGAATACTGTTAAATCCATAGGACAATTGTGGGGAAAGTAAAAGATGGGCACTTGGTGTAAAACATTTATTTATTACTGGCAGGCCGCCCGGCGTTGTCCAGTCGTAAAATACGCATATTTTAATTAATGCAGATTTCTTATTTATTATAAACAGAAATACCGTAAGTATTAAACGTAACGTTCAGTTACTTTTAAAAAATGAAGTAAAAAAAAAAATAACGGAAAGAAACTGAGACATATGCATTAGATAAGTATAATGCGATCTTTAAAAGTGTTTTCTAACCTACATATTCTTAACGTAAGGAAGCTGTCATGTTTCACGGCCGCGCCTGCGCAGTCTGAAACACGTTATAAACAAATAAAAATCCGATGACCCCCCCCCAAGTACCAATTTTTCAAATTTAACCCCTTAGCGGTTCTTTTTTCCGGATGAAAACACATGAAAAACATTTCCACATTTCTGAATACCCTATATACCAAATTTCAAGTCTGTAGATAAAATAATCGTTGAGTATATAGGTTTAGAGTTGTTCTCACACACATATACACACACATTCTCACTTTTATAGACATACTAGTAGGCGGCCCAGCGTTGCCCGGTCGTAAAATACTTCATACAGAAACTGAGATATAGGCATGCGAGTATTATGGGTTTTTATTTTTCTAAATTGTTCACTTCTTGTGAGTAAAAAAAAAAAAAAATACTCGAGCTGAGATCGAAACCAAAACCTAAAAACAGTGAGTCAAGTACGATAACAATTA
This sequence comes from Euprymna scolopes, assembly GCF_053919585.1. Classification (NCBI taxonomy): domain Eukaryota; kingdom Metazoa; phylum Mollusca; class Cephalopoda; order Sepiida; family Sepiolidae; genus Euprymna; species Euprymna scolopes. The sequence continues at coordinate 37,204,022 of NC_136501.1, forward strand.
GACCAGCATAACACGCTATTTAAAAGGTGTTTTCAAACGATACTCATCCTTAACTTAAGTAATCTGTAATGTGAACCATTCACACATGCGCATTCGGGAAACAATTAACAAACGGATAAAAATCCGATGACTCCCACGTACCGAGTTTTCAATTTTTACCCATTAGCAGCCTTTTTTTTTTCACGTCTCTTAATATTATATATACCAAATTTTAAGTCTGTAAATTAAAAATTCGTTGAATATATAGGTTGAGAATCGCCCTCACACATATTCTCACTTTTATAGATATACTAGAATATGTGCCCGGCGTTGCCCGGTCGTAAAATACGCATAAATACTACGTGTTAATTAATGCAGAATTCTTATTTATTATAAACAGAAATACCGTAGGTATAAAATATAACGTTAAATTCCTTTTATTTAAATGAAGTAAAAAAAAAAAAAAAACAGAAAAAAACTGAGACATGTTCATGCGAGTATTATGTTTTTTCTTCTAAGTAGTTTACTTCTTGTAAGTAAAAACAAATACTCGAGCCGAAATTGAAACTAAAACCTAAATAGAATGAGTCACGTACGATAACCATTAGACCAGCTTGACATAATATTTAAAAAGTGTTTTTGAACAAACTTAATATAAGGAAGCTGTCATGTTTCACAACCGCGCATGCGCAATCGTAAAACGGTTGAAGACAAATTTTTACCCCTTGACAGCCCTTTCTCCCAGAGGAAAACCGATTAAAAGTTCTCCGCGTGCCTGATTATCCTATATACAAAATTTCAAGTATGTAGATAAAAAATTCGTCGAACATATAGATTGAGACGTATCCTCATACATATTGACACACACATTCTCACTTTTAGAGATGTATAGACTAGATAGATATTGTACTTATGGTAGTCTGTAATAGATCGCACTATCTATTTTATACTACTGAAACGTGACTGCTTCTTACTTTGATACATGAATGATTGATGACATCACAAATTGATAATGCCATCTATTAAAAGAGTAAGAGTAATATTAACTCAAGGGGTCTCGAGTTGTCTAGTATACTTATACAACACGTGGATATGGTTATCTTGCTTTCTTGTTTATTTGAGAGATAGAAAGACGGAAACAAGTAAAATAAGAAAGAGAAAAATATAACGAATACCGATTTAACAAGTTACGCGTTGTCTAGTCTATCTATATAATATTAAAACTGCAAATCTTACTTGTTATCTCGTTAGCGTGCACATTAGATGACGTCACAAAATCAAATTGCTTAAATCAAGAGTGAATGATAAAAGAAGTAGGAGGAGGAGGAGGCGAATGGCGAAAACAATTAAAAGAGAACGGGAAGAGAAGAAAGCAATTGAGGAATGTGAGAGGGAATAGACGGCAAAAGAAAGTCGTAAGACAACGAATTGTCATGTTCAAGATATCAAGATATATATATATATATATATATATATATATATATATATGTATATATATACACATATATACATATATATACATATATATACACACACACGCACACACACACACACACATATATATATATATATATATATATATATATATATATATATATATATATATACACAGACACCAGTTCGCGGCCAGGCGTTGCCCAGCCGTACAATATACGCTTAAACGTGATATTTTTGTTCATGCAGATTGAGTATGTATTATTATAGAATCAATCCTCTATTGATTATTATATATTACGAGGAATAATTTGCTCGGTGGACTAATTCGCAAAAAAAAAAAAAAATAATAATAATGATAATCTCGTTCATCAAATTTCGTCTGTGATTATTTACAACATCACGTTAGCTGACATTTGGGCTTGACGATGAATGCCCTGGAAAAGTCACTTTTGATTAATGTTTAATTTTAAAATATGCAAACGAAGAAATGATTTGCGGCGATTTTTAAATAGTACCTTTTCTTTTATCATAAGTTAAACTCATTATTAAGAATAAATTAAAATATAATGGTGAGGTACACCCATGCTTAAACAGGGAATCATTTGTTCTGTAGTTGAATGCTCTACTACTGAGCTAAATCTCCAGATAACTATAAATCTGTTGTTGTTGTTGTTGTTGTTTTTTTTTTTTTGTTTTTTTGTTTTTTTTTTTAAGAAGAAATGATTTGCTGAAAATATATTATTTCCTTGGCTGGTGTAATGTAAACTATTCCTCTGTAAAAATTATTCTTTTTTTATCTATAAGAGAGAAAGACTCTTTTTAGGGTCGGATTTTTCCAATTTTCGATACTGTACAAAATATATTTAAGAATACTGCCAGACATATAAATTACCGTTTTGCGAAATTGCAAAGGATAGGCTGCCATTTCGGAATCTATAAGAAAGGAAGTCCCTCACACACACACACACACACACACACACACATGCATAAAGTGACTTTTATATATGTATATATATATATATATATATATATATATATATATATATATATATATCCAGGCTTCAGATATTCAAAAGTTGGAACTAATGAACTCAACAAGGTTGTTAAATAGTGTTCAATAACAAGAGCAAAATATATTTTTATTTATTCGAAGGTAAAACAGTTACATTTGGTCGCTGACTGAAACAGAGTCTGTTTGTAGCGACTAAATGTATAATACCGTGTATGACATGTGAGCTTCCGTGTTTTATTCCTGCAGGGGAACTTCAGGCGTTCGGATGTCATGGTATTTTTTATATATACATGTGATGGTTAGTCTATCTATTTATTGTTGTTCTGTTCCACGATTTAATATTTCCATTAGCCAAGTGCAGAGATTTTCTCAAACACAGGTTCGACTGACATTTACTTACTTCTCTTTGAATCTGTTTTGTATAGAGGTGACGCACCTCTTTTGTGAATGTGTCGAACGACTAGGTGACCATATATTAGCATTTTTTTTTAAATATTTTAACTTGCTGCTATTTTGTCAAATACCTCTTAAGAATAGAAGTGATTGACATTGTAATCTATCAGTAGCACAGGATATATGATTATTACCAGCATCCTTATTAGGAGAGATATATTTCATATACCTCTAGAAGACACCAGTTGGTTAAACAACTTTGCCACACTAGCTAGAGGAGAACTAATGATGCACATAATATGAATGAATAAGTTTTTTGGTAAACATTAAATTTAATATAGATAGCGATGCCTGCTTTTTTATGATGTACTCAATCATTGTCTCGTAAGTGTAAAAATCATCAACAACATCAACATTCAATCTACTAGTGGTATAACCAAATTAAGCATTTGCAATTCAACTTGTTTCTAAATCCACAATAAAATTGGACGCAACGTGCAGCCTTTTTGTCTAATCTGACTCAAGCTCTTTCTGTGCACTGAGATTAATTTCAGTTTTCATCAATAATGCGTGGAATGCATAGATAGAGAGAATAAATGAATAAACAGACACCATGGATACAAAATAAAATGATGTATACATATATTTTTGTATTTCTACACACAAATTTAACGGAACTGAGCTTTTATAATTTTTTTTACTACGTATCCATGGTTTGGAGGTTATTTGTTAATATTATTTATTTCAATTTAATGGTTATTTAACTTCTTTTATATCTGCGCGATTATTTTGGAAGTAAATTGTTTGTAAAAAGATAGAATCCATTTAACTAACTAATGAAATTCTGACAGATACTATCAATCCTAGTTAGAATAGATCTGGGAGTAATAGTAATTGAATGGTAACTACTGAAAACTATACGATACGATCACTACCTGAATCAGTTTTATCTCATACGACTTAAAGATGCGACATTTAAAGGTAATACGTGAGTAACAGAAAATAAGAGATGACTCGCCACTATTCAAGACTACTAAATTGTTGCATAACAATCCGTTAAAGTTTAAACATGTATCCAGGAACGGTGCTGTGTAAATAAGAATATAATAAAGTAAATGAACACCATATGTGATAGATAAAAACCAAAATTAGGTCAATCAAAATAAAAAAGAATGTATATGCCCTGACTTCGTCGTAGATTGCGTCCTGTGAAAAGAGTAATTGCCAGTTGCTATTAGCGATAATGTGAAGGGTTTCTTTAAAATATAGACCACTGTTCGGTAGTTGATATTGTTTCCCCTGCCCCTCGTTATTCGTGTGGATAGCGTGTGGATAGCGCAATAGATAGACTTTGCAGCTCTAGACAAAGATTAGGTTTCAACTTTAGCCTAAGTTACTTGCCTGTCTAGCCACAATGAAAAGGTGTGATACAGCAAAACAGTTTGTCAGTTGATAATGATATATATGTGTGTGTGTATGTGTGTGTGTGTGCTTATCGTGCATTTTTATATAAACTCATAGTATTGAAAGTTCTAGTTAGCAAATCAGCTTCTTCGTTGAAACCGCACCCATCCTAATCAGCCAATGGTCAGGCACTTACAGGACAAACATACAGTTGACTTCACATTCTTCGTTTCCCTTTGTGTATGTTTTATGGGAAGGGTAGATATTCTTTGTGTGTATAAAGCTGACCTACTTTCAACTTAGGTTTGTTAGATATGTTATTTTGTGTTTTTGGTTTATATTTCAGGTATTGTGTTAGTTTTATTTATAAAAGTATTTATTATATGAATATATATGTATATTTTTTATTTATTTATATTATTCTATTATTATATTTTCTATTGTTATTGAGAATTTTAAATTTATCGCTATCCTAGAGTAAAGTTTATCCTGGCCACACGGTTGTTACATATTTCTCTCCTACAGTTTAAGAGACGGTGGAGTTCGTTAAAGAATAGGATACCGACATTCTTATTCAGGCACAATCTACTATCAGGCATAGCAAGAAATATGACGTAGGTATAACTTCCTTAGATTTCGAAACCAGATCGTATGACCATAAACGCACGTTCAATAACAAAAATATACCGAATCAAAACAGCACGAGCAAACCAATACTGGGAACTCAAAGAAAGTGGACGTTCGCCGATAGTCAAAAAGAAAATAGTAAGACGAATTCTCGCGAGGATGAAACGCAGAATATTCTGTGCAGCTTAAATTGCCATATATATTTTCATAACTTACTATATATATATATATATATATATATATATATATATATATATATATATATATAGAGAGAGAGAGAGAGAGAGAGAGAGAGAGAGAGAGAGAGATCAGTAGTTAAAACTTCGAGTTTTTTGTTTTTGTTTTTTTAGAATTGATGGGTGTATAAATACTTGTAAACGACAAATGGTTCCGGGTGGACGTTATTATCAATAAGCAATATCCGGAGTTACAAAAATAAAAGCGAAAAAGGAGTGTCCGAGCACATGAACGAATACACGTAAATACGGTGTATTAATGAAACTAGGCCCACATAACCTCATACACACATGACATACTCACACGCAGGCGCAATGATGATATATCTAGAGACCTTGCAAACAAGGAAATACGGATGTTGCTGACGATAAAGGAAAATCATGATCACATGATCTAAAGAATATCCAATCAGTTGATTCAAACTTTTTATCATAATTTTATGTTCATGGCCTATCCTCAAAACAATACTCATATATATATATATATATATATATATATATATATATATATATATATTGTCTTTTTTCCCCCATTCTTTCTCCTCCCATCTCTCCCTCATCTTTTTCGTATACTGTTTAGTATTCCTTCCATAATGTTATGCATAGTGAACTGTGCAGGTTCACCATTAATCATTTATAAGTTAATCAATAACCCCTTCTCCTCTGTGCTTTTCTAATGAAAAATCACCGCTTTGTGACGTCATTCATGATGCACGGATACAAACAACAAGATGATAATAAGCAAGGCCCACTATAATCTATTATTTTAATGATATACACACACACAAACACACACACACACATATATATGCATATACTAGTGAAAAATATATACGTATACAAATATATATGTGTGTGTTGTATACTAGTGAACTAATTTTTTTTCGAATTTTGTATTCAAATATAGATATTAATAACGCAAAATTCAATTAGATAGCTTGTTAGTGCAATACTAGAGCTAGAAATACTTTTATAATATACCATAATACTAGAGACATACTGTTTTTATGTTCATCTAAAAAAAGTTCAGTTTTATTTCATACTAGCGGGGGTACTCGGCGTTGCCCGGGTGTTTGGAGGTATGTGTGTGTGTGTGTGTGTGTGTGTGTGTGTGTGTGTGTGTGTGTGTGTGTTTGCGGGGGTGGGTAAAGTAAAGAATAAGCGAAGTAATAACCCTGTTTAAATATTACAAAAAAAAACGATGTTAAACTTCTTTAAGAAATCGCCCCCCCCAAAAAAAAAAATAACAGCGAACAAACGTAAAACTTCTTTAAAAAAGAAATCGGGAAAAAGAAAAGAAAAAATAAGGGAAAGAAATGATGAACTGTTCGGAAAAACAAAAACAAAAAACACAGCGAAAAGCGAAAAAAATGACATAAATAATCCTTCGATTCTGTTAGGTCTATGGTGCGTTTCACCCAGTAGAAAGCATAGAACGAAAAGGAACGTTAAAATTCCATTCCAGTTTTTTTAAGCAACTACAAAAGCGAAATAAATCGAAAAAAAGTGTCATGAATAACACTTCGATTCGGTTTAGTCCGTGGTGCGTTTCACCCAGTAGAAAGCATAGAACGAAAAGAAACGTTAAAATTCCATTCCAGGTTCTTTAAGCAACTACGAAGTAAAGAAAACCCAAACCGGCGTTTCTTTGTAACTCTCCCTTGTGAACGCTCCCAGAGACGGTATAAGTGGTGGCGGGGGAAGGAGGAATTTATTAAAAAGAAAAGATTTTACTACTTCCATTGATTGTAACCGATTTTGGCAGTGGACTCTTAACAGAAAAAATATAGGAATCTACGATTAGCGAGGAGGTGGAGAGGTAATACGCCTATAACACACCTCAGATATTGTGCTGCAGTTTGTGGATATTACATTTGCATGAAATGTCTTGATTTTTAATCCTATTAAGGTCAAAATCATAGGGGGAAAAATGAGTTTATGTCATATATATATATATATATATATATATATACATATATATATATATATATATATATTGTTTATTTCATATATATATATATATATATATAGTTTATTTCATATATATATATAGTGATACAAGCGTATAATTATTTCGCAATAGAAAATATAAAAATAATAAAAATAAACTTGCCAAAAGCGAATGTAGCGGACTGTCGGCGAGAGTGACTATCCATGGATCGATCTGACTTTTGATATATTAGTCACCGCTTATAAAGGCACTGAAGCGACTCAATGATAAGTGTTAATTGGTACCGTAATTAAAATTTTATAAGTTCATTTATTTTAGAGTACGGCTGTTCAAAAATCTGTTTACACTGAACTTAAAAAGGAGATATGTTAGAGCAATTCTTGGAGTAAAACCTCTGCTCAAGGAATGTACACTTAGATTAAGACACATATAAAGAGTAAGGGAAATTTATGATAGTTATTGTAGCTAGACGAGCGTTTTCTGTGAAAGATTACGAGGGCGAACCAAAGGATAAAGATAAGTCATGCACCTTCTATGAAAATAACTATAGAGCAGAGAGAGCCCTGCAAAATCTCTTCTATGAGAAGGAGAGGAGAAAAGGGTATCGCCCACGAAATTTCAAAGTCGGTTTTGTACTCTGTCGAGGTAGGAAAATATTTTTTATGCATATTTAGCGCATATGAATGCACCCACTGGTATAATAATAATAATAATAATAATAATAATAATAATAATAATAATAATAATAATAATAATAAAACATATACACAGTGAACTTTATATAAACATATCAGTAAGGGCCTGAATAATCCTACGCTTGTATAGTTAATAAAACTGGACCTTTTTAGATGAGCATGAAAAGAAATGTCTGATACTAATTAAACGATGTATTATATATCTTTAAATTTAACAGAAGATCAGAAAATATTAGTACCCTCGGTTTCAAACTCGATATAAGGGGACCAGATTATGGTCGAAAAATATTGACTTCTCTTCATCATATTTTCTGAACTTCTGTAAAATTTTTAAATAAATATTATGCTCTTATATTGAATTTTTCTTTATAATCTAACACTTTGCAAGGGTTGTTTCCTACAAACACCACAAAGGTTTATATATATATATATATATATATATATATATATATATATATATATATATATATATATATATATATATATATATATATAATTTTTGTATGAGCATTAAATCAGCTTGAACTAATTAACCCGTGTTTCTATGCCATTCCAGTATTTTGGGCCTTGGATAAAACGTCAGTAATTTTTGGTATCTATATTTAAATATTTTTTTTTACAATTTAGTTACTGTTTATATCGTAGCTCTAATTGATGAGCACGCAGGAAGGAATTGGTGCAGTGTGAGTTAAGGTTTATAAGTTTTATTTACATAGCTCTAGTTTTTATCGAGCACTTTTGAAAAACAATATAGTTATTTAAGTTTATTTTATCAACATATTTGAAACTACTTATATATATATATATATATATATATATATATATATATATATATATATATATATATATATATATATTAGCAAAAGTACCCGACGTTGACTGGGTTCAAAAACAGCCTACAGAAAATGGACTCTGATTTATGAAAGTATGATAGGTTATGAAAGGAAGGGTTGTAAAGAGATAGCTTCGATTTTGGGGGTATCAAAACCAAAGCAAAATACGATGAAAGTAAAAATAAAAAAGATAAACCCCATAAGTTATTATACCATACCTGTTCACACTGAAACACTTATAAAAAATATTTTGTGGATCTATATTAAAAAACCTTGTTAAACTTTGTGACATATTTCTATTCTATGGACTTCAGGCGCGAACGAAAATCCATAATTTTATTATACCATATTTCTTCAAACTGAAACATAATTATTAAAGTATACTTACGCAGATAGATATGAAAAGTTTTTATTAAAGTTTGTGCCTATTACCATTCTATGGAGGCCAGGCGCGAACGCAGGCACCACAATTTTATTATACCATCCCTATTTAAGTTGAAACATAATTATCAAAGTATTCTTATGTACATCTATATCAAAAACACTTGTAAACGTTTTTTTTTTTAATTTTTAAATTTTTTATTTGCATACTTTGTGGACCAGGCGCGAACGCAGACCCCACAATTTTAATGAACCACTGTTCTGCGATATCAAACATACCCGTTCCTGTGTCTCGATACATCTTCTATAATTATATGTGATCAGTTTTCTATAATAGTCAACCATATATGAGCCTATCCGTGACCAGACACACACAGACGTTCAGCTTTATATTATATATATATATATATATATATATATATATATATATATATATATATATATGTGTGTATGTATATATATATATGTATATATATGTATATATATATTTATATATATATGTATATATGTACAAATATATGTATATATATGTATATGTATATATATATATCTATATATATATGTAAATATATATATGTATATGTATATGTATATATCTATATCTATATATGTATATGTATAGATGTATGTATATATATATATGTATATATATGTATATATATGTATATGTATATGTATATATATGTATATGTATATGTATATATATGTATATGTATATATATGCATATGTATGTGTATGTATATATATGTTTATGTATATATATATGTTTATGTATATATATGTGTATATATGTATATATGTATGTATATATGTATATATGTATGTATATATGTATATATGTATGTATATATGTATATATATGTATGTATATATGTATATATATGTCTATATACATATATATATATGTATATATATGCATACGTGTATATATATGTATATATATGTATATGTGTATATATATATGTATTTATATATATATGTATATGTGTATATATATGTATGTATATATATGTATATGTGTATATATATGTATATATATATGTATATGTGTATATATGTATATATATATGTATGTATATATATGTGTGTATTGTTAAATAACCTTGGCCCACCAGGCAGTGGAGGTCCGGTTATACGGTGCCGGACACTAAGTGTGAGGTAACCCTTAGAGAAACCTCCAGAGGAGCTTAGGCTCTGTAAGCTGCGGCATATAGGACCCACCAGCGTGTGAAATATGCTCTGATGCCCGCAACCTTAGTCCCAGTCATGGATCAAATGGCATATTGGGTCGAGAGAGCTCTATACGCCGTAGTCAAGACAACTTCCCTAGAAGGAAAACTCTGACATAAAACCTGCAAAGACTGCTGCATCCAATGATGTTGACTTGCTCTTCTTTTTTAATCAATGTGGCAGTTGTTTACAGAGTGGGATTATCTAGGTGCGAAGTCTTTTCCCACTATAACAATCTGCAGGCACAGGCAGTGCTCGATATAAATTAGGTACACTTTTTACCCTCCTGTGTATCTTGATAGCAGGAGGAAAATAAAGAAAAAGGCTGGCTGTAGCCTAAAACGGCAAAATATTCAATGAAGTTGGCAAATATGGTTATAAACGTAAATAGCAATAAGGGAACTGGAATTTCCAGGGCCTGGCCCAGCAGGTGTTTCAGGGCTCCACAGCCTGGACCCAATCGTCATCATGCTACTGCGAGGAAATATATGACAATGTCCATCGGCTGTTGGAATGTGCAGACGCTGCTTGACTTGCCGTCAGCAATAATGCGTCCAGAGCGTAGATCCACTCTTTTATCTAAGGAACTTCAACGTTATGTCATGGACATAGAAAACTGTCCCTCATCAGCCAGCCTGGTCTCAGACAGAGCAACTGAGTTGGCTGGGGCCTACACTATTTTCTAGAGTGGTAGAGCGGATGGATGTAAGAGGGAATCAGGCCTGGCTTTTGCTATAAAGGCATCAATTCTTTCTAGCCTGGAAGAACTTCTCTGTGGTGTGAGTGACCGGATCATGACTATGAGGTTACCTCTGGTAAATGGTTGTTATACAACTTTTTTGAGTGTCTATGCACCCACTATGGATGCAACAGAAGATGAAAAGGTTGCTTTCTGCCTTGCTTTGTGCAGTGTAGTTAGACGCATTCCCTCTGCTGATAAGATCTTCATTCTTGGAGATTTTAATGCTAGGGTGGGAAGAGATTTTGAAACCTGGGATGTGCTGGGTAAACACGAAGTGGACAAGTGTAATAGCAATGGTCTGATGTTGTTGCAGTTTTGTTCAGAGATGGGTTTCAAAATCGGTAACACCGTGTTCCAGCAGAAGGAAAAATACAAGACGACCTGGATACATCCTGGTTCCAAACAATGGCACTTGATAGACTATGTGTTAGTTAGAAAACATGAGATGTGGGATATCTGCAGTGTTCATGTCATGCGGGGTGCAGAGTGCTGGACCGACCATTGGTTGGTCCGTGCAAAGATTAAATGTGTTGTGAAGCCCAAGATGAGGGGAGCTAATGTGGCTATCCCAAAGCAACTTAATGTTGCTCGTCTAAGGGATAATATTGTGAGGGAGAACCTAGTTAAGGAGATGGAAGAGATTGATTGTGAAAATATTTGGCCTGCTTTTAAGGAATCTGTCTATGAGGTATGTGAGAGAGTATTAGGTTATTGTAAGCATAAACATCAGGATTGGTTCAATGAGAATGATACTGAAATTCAGGCTCTGCTTGATTCAAAAGCCAGGGCATTGCACGCTTATCTCGGGGGTGGTTAGATGGATGGTGAGCAAGATCGATTGAGGGACAAGTTTAAGGCAATCAAGCACGAGGTGCAGAGGAGGTTGCGTAACATGCAGGATGAATGGTGCTGGCAGAAAGCTGAGGAAATCCAGCTCGTTTCAGATTCGGACAACACCAAGGTCTTATACAGCCTACTGCACGCAGTTTACAGACCATCCAGATCATCTATCACTCCTCTGCGCTCAAAAGATGGTGGGGATCTTCTTAGAGACCCTACCGACATTCTTCATAGATGGAGGGAGCATTTTGATGACCTCCTGAACGGACCTTCTTATGTGGACCAGGAGTTTGTTAGGTTGATTCCTAGCAATCCGGTCAAGGATTTCTTGGCAGAGGTTCCTTCTCTCCAGGAGGTTGAAGCAGCTGTCCATAAGCTGAACAATGGAAAGTCTCCTGACCTGAATCGTTTGCATGCGGAGATATTTAAATGTTCTGGACCCAAGATGTTACAATGCTTAGCAGAATTGTTGCAGACTGCTTGACGAGATGAGTGTATTCCGCAGGATTGGCGGGATGCTTGATTGTAGTGCTATACAAGGGGAAGGGTAGCAGAGATGAATGTGGAAACTATCGGGGCATCTCTTTGCTGTCAGTAGTCGGTAAGGTGCTCTGTAAGATCATGCTAGACATAATGCTGGAGCACATTGCTGACGATGTGTTGTCTGAGTCGCAGTGTGGTTTCAGAAGATGTCGAGGGACAGTGGATATGATTTTTACAGTCAGGTAACTGCAGGAGAAATGTATAGAACAGCAAAAGAGACTGTATCAGGTGTTCATCGATTTAACTAAAGCATTTGATACAGTCAATAGAGATGCTTTGTGGAAGATTCTGAAAAAGCATGGCTGTCCTGACAAGTTTGTAACCATCTTAAAGCTCTTCCACAATAATATGAAGGCTGTGATCAACGTTGGGGGAAAGCTGGCTGATCCTATCTCAGTAGAAAATGGTGTTAAGCAGGAAGACATTCCAGCACTCACACTCTTTGCGTTGTATTTCACCATGGTCTTTCGGATGGCATTTGGGGGGTGCTCTGATGGTGTCTATATTTGTTACCGAACTACAGGGGGGTTGTTCAACCTTAGGCACTTCAATGCAAGTACAAAGGTACTCACCAACACGATTCGTGACTTGCTCTATGCGGATGACTGTGATCTGGTGGCTCATACGGTGACTGATATGCAGCATCTTGTGGACGCTTTTGTGGTTGCCTGCAACGCATTAGGCCTGACCATCAATCTGAAAAAAACTGTCTTATGTATCAACCTGCTCCGGCCATGCCATACTATGAGCCATCAGTATATATCTGTGGGTCAAGGATAACGGTTTTCACTAAGTTTGTATACTTGGGTAGCACACTGAATATGTCCGATGCCCTGGATGATGAGGTATCGTTACGGATCAGCAAGGCAAGTGATGCCTTCGGAAAGTTGAACAGGCGTTTATGAAGACGTCATGGGATCTTGCTGCCAACTAAGATTAAGATTTATGCCGCATGCGTTCTCTCTACTCTTCTCTATGATTGTGAAACTTGGACAACCTACAGGGAGCATTTGAGACATCTTGAGCGGTTTCACCAGATGTGCCTACAGAAAATCAGTGTGGGTTGGCAGATGTATGTCAGTGATGTGGAGGTGCTTGAACGGACCCAATGCCTTAGCATTGAGGCTCACGTTATTAAGCATAGACTGAGATGGAGTGGACATGTGGTGAGGATGTTAGACAGTCGACTTCCCAAACAACTCCTTTATGGTGAGCTCGCCGAGGGAAGACGTCTGGCTCAAAATCCTAAATTGAGATTTAAGGATTGTTTAAGATCCACCTTAAAAAAATGTGAGATTGATGAAAGAACCTGGGAGAGTCTTGCTTTGGATCGCAGAGGGTGGAGAAGGACCTTGCGGAAGGTGTTGGCAATCAAGTTTGAGGCAGATCAAACCCAGTATGAGCGGCTGAAGTGCGATATCTGGAAAGGGAGAGTGAAAGGAGCCGTGGATGGGAGGGGGTGCACAATTGGTCTGGAGTGTGAGATGTGCGGAAGAATATGTCTGAGCAGAGCTGGGCTGATGAGCCACTAGTCTACTCATCGGTGCAGTGGGCCACAAACCAGCTTTGAGTTGCCAGAGTTAACCCGTGTCAACTGCGGGCGAATGTACAAAACGGCAGGCGGTTTGAATGGCATTTGATCCTGCATAAAAAGAACAGCAAGAACGTGCTGCTAGTGGTGCACATGTCTGTACAATGTGTGCTAAGTAATGCCAGAATTAAGCAGGGCTTAAAAGCCACATTCGTGCGGCCCATCACTGAATGTTTCTATATACCTTTTTTTTTCTTTTTTTTCTTTTTTTTTGTGCTATATCGAGTGATGGCAATGTTAGAAAGCGAATTTGCTGCCATCATTATCATATATGTGCATATATATATATGTATATATATATATATATATATATATATGTATGCATGTATATATGTATATATACATGTATATGTGTATGTATATATATATATATATATATATATATATATATATATATATATATATATATATATATATACTAATGGAAACTGTCTTATGGCGGGTATAAACAATAGATATAGTATTAGTTTTAAATTTGCGTCTTTTTCTTTGTTGGGGACATGATACGCTTTTAATGTTATACTTCTAAAATATGTAACCTGTTACTTGAAATACACATTCGACATTTCATAATGAAAAGTTCAAGAGTTTATGATTTTATTAACCGCGTGCATATTGTTGATGCTCACACGTCGCGCATTGATCCCTTTCAAATGTATTACTTAATATAACTCAATATTCTATGTACAGAAATTCTTTTCTCTGTTATCTATTTTATTTCTAATTTTAAATTATTTTTTACTATTAAATTTAACTTGTTAAAAAACATTTTAAGGGTGGTACGAGTTTGGCTAAGTGCACTACCTATACGGTAAAGGATATATGTTACGCAAGGGTTTCCGTGAATATATATTCTAAAATTCATAATAATCTGTTCATAAAAACAAGCGGAATATATATATATATATATATATATATATATATATATATATATATATATGTATATATATATGTATATATATATGCATATATATATATATATATATATATATGTATATATATATGTATATATATATGTATATATATATATATATATATATATATATATATATATATATATATTGTTAAGATATCCACGTATGCTTCTAGAATAGTAATTATAAGGTTATGACGGTTTTATGAAGCATAGGAACTATGTTGCTGTTTTTGCATATTGAATTTTTTTTTCAAGCGATCCTCCTCTCTTGATCACAAATAGTAGCTAAATACGTATCCTTGAATATTACTATTTCCAACCGTATACTATGCCCACACCGAACCGTTTAGAATATATTCCAAAATTCATAATTTGCTGGTAAGTTTAGAAGATTACTCTGCGCACACATGCACACATACCTAACTTATCTATATATATTTCCTTCTCTCTATCTATCTATCTATCTATCTATCTTTCTCTCCTTCTCTTTTCCTCTCTCTCTCTCTCTCTCTCTCTCTCTCTCTCTCTATATATATATATATATATATATATATATATATATATATATATATATATAGTAATTTATAAAATATATATGGCGATTAAGCTACACTTGCTATCCTGTACTTTAAAGAACCCCAAAATCTATTAAACTGTAGACGAGAAATAGCAAACAACTGTGTTCACAAAATAAAACTTACTCTAGGATAGCGATACAAAATAGCTTTAAAACTAACAATAACAATAGAAAACAAACAAATAAATAAATTAAATAAACATGAATATACATAAACGATCACACATATATGTGTATATATATATATATATATATATATATATACGTGCATGTATGGGTGTACACATAGGTATATTTATATATATATATATATATATAAAAGGAGAACGTCTACCTTAAACCACTAACCTAGTTCTAAAACAGATCCTTTGTTTGATAAAATGCATGCCCATTGGCTGATAGGAGGGGGCGCGGTGGATACTAGAAAGCTGATTGGCTAACTAAAAATCCTCAAAATATATAAAAACAAGAAGCAACCACAGAATTCGCGCATAAGCCTGACGAATCCTATAGTGGATGAAACGCAGAATATTCAGTGTAGATTAATCGCCATATATATTTTATAAATTACTAACTAGCTCTACCTACATATTGAGCACTTTTGAAGTAAATACTTAAAGTTTACGCATGAATCTATACTTTCGTATATTAAATTTATGTGAGTAAATGAAGTAGTTATATATATATATATATATATATATATATATATATATATATATATATATATATATATATATATAATTCTGGAGTACAAAAGGTCGCATGTTTTAATGGTACCACTCCCGTTATCGTGAGTCTTCAACCTTTTTTTCGTTAAAAATTAAATGGATTACTTTTGAAAGGCCTTGGTATACACACACACACACACACACACACATATATATATATATATATATATATATATATATATATATATATATATATATATAAATCGAGTGGTCCCATTAAAACAAGTGACCTTTTGTGCTCCAGAATTTACTTTTCTATATAGTCACCACCATTTTTACTGTGATAGGGTGGTGGCTGTACATGGCTGGCTGGAAGGCGCTTTGTCACTCACATCTCTGTTGCGACTCTGAAATCGACGAACTCATCTGTGACGACATCAACTGCATCGGTTTCGTAACGTTCAACAAGCGCTGATAAATTTATTGGTTTCAATTTTTTCTGCATGGAGGAATTCAATAACGCATCTCTACTTCTAACGTTCGTCCATGACAGGGATGGCTTTCTTAGTCTTACACCGTCAATATCTTCAAGAAAGATATGAAACTTACAGGTCATGAATACATAAGTGTAATCACCATAACAATGCAATTTGCAATCCGCTCTGATCAATTCCGGCAAAAATATAGAAGGTGATGTAT
Source organism: Euprymna scolopes (assembly GCF_053919585.1). Classification (NCBI taxonomy): domain Eukaryota; kingdom Metazoa; phylum Mollusca; class Cephalopoda; order Sepiida; family Sepiolidae; genus Euprymna; species Euprymna scolopes. Next base: position 37,220,777 of record NC_136501.1, read on the forward strand.
TTTTCTATGATATAAATTTCACCTGTCTGTTTAAATGTATGTATATATGTATATATGTATGTATGTTTGTTTGTATGTCTGCCTAAAACTTTCGACATTGTTTTGTAAGCTCGACCCTTCGGATGACAATATATCGAAAAATTGGCTAAAACATTAATTTCTTCATCCTCAACGTGGCACTTTTCTACAGAGAGGGGTCGCTTTTTTCGCCGATATTTTCGAAAGGCATTCTCTCTTTTCGATTAACTAACCTTAATTTAAACCTGCGCCACTTCCGGTTCAGCGATGGACGCAACGGCAAATACGTCACGTTTTTTTTTTTTTTGAGGGGGGTACGTTCTTTTCCTCCTTCGCGGTACAGGTTCGAGCCTGCCTGCCTACTACTATTTTTTTTTTTTTTTTTTGCTCAACACACACCTCCAAACACCCTGGCAACGCCGGGCACCCAGGCTAGTATGTATACATAAGGATGTATAATTTGTTTAATAAATATCATAACAGAATACTAAATCACCTAGGCACAATTTTTCCTGATATAAGTTAAAATAAATACCTGTGTTATATTACTTGTTTATTCAACGAATCATTAATAACATGTATTGTTTCAGTATTAAATAACTAAATATTGATATACTGCAAAATAGTTCAAACAAATATACTATATAACATATTAACACATACATATTTAAATTGTTGGCATTTCCTTACACACACAACACGCGCGCGTGTGTGTGTGTGTGTGTTAGTTGAGAATCACTTTATGCTTTCTGTTTCATTTTTCTTTCACAGTTTCATTTCACTATATCCATATTTTGTCTTTATTTTAAAATCGAGTTTCCACCCTCTCTCTCTCTCTCTCTCTCTCTCTCTCTCTCTCTATCTATCTATCTATCTATCTATCTATCTATATCTCTCTCTTTTTGTCTTTCTGTTTGTGTGTGTGTAAAATACACACTTTCTTTCATTCTTTGTTCATTTCTCATATCTTTTTCTCTTTCTCATCTCTGATTCTATCACACTTTTTCTCTCTCTCGAGAATTTTCCCCTTATTTTCATTTTCTCTTCTAGTCTTTCGTATCGTCTATTCCGTCGTTGCATTTAACCATCCCCACTGTATCTCTCTCTGATCTCTTACTGGTCAGTTTTGTCTCTACATATAGCGTTTCTTTATTCGCTTTTATGTATATACTTCTCTCTCTCTCTCTCTCTCTCTCTCTCTCTCTCTCTCTCTCTCTCTCTCTCTCTCACTCACTCACTCACTCGCACACACACATTTCTTCATTTGCATTTTGTAATTTCCCACTTTTCCTATTGTGCATCCTTGTTCATATGAAATAATATATGCATATAACACATGACTGGTGAGGGAGGGTGATTAAATATTGAACAACGGAATCGATAGCCTATGGCCGCTACTGCCGAAAGCCAAACTGTGGAAAGAAGAATTAGACAGAGCCTTACTTATACTCGGGCGTGCTGATTTCTGAACAGCAAACTAGTCTGAATAATTCAGTCGTATAGTATAAGGTTCGGTTGTGGACGATCGACTGGGTATGATCTCAATTTGCACAAAACAAACCGAACCAATTACTCCATATATAGTATAGCCCGATACAAAGAAACTAAAAGATTAGCAAAGTGTGAGATATCAGATTTAGTAGAGTATCAGTTTTTATACACTAGTTGTACGGAAAAGAAATAACTAAGAAACTAATATACCGTTGGTAAAGGTTTAATTACGAATAAACACTACAACAACAGTGTGAGGGATAGGCACTCCTTTATTTCTTCGTGTCTCATACTAGAGAAACTGATTAACGAGTTTATTCGAAAAGGAATATAATTTTCAATATTTTCTCCCTAAAGTTTTATAATGAGAAGGTGTCAAGAGTGCCCTATTTAGTAAAAATATTTATTTTCATGATGTTTTTTACTAATATTTTCAGAATTTTTTAGTCAAAAATATCTATTTAGTAACAAAATTCTTTTAGTTTCCAGTAAAATTTCGCATTATGTCAATCTTCCCAGTTGGAATTTCACTCTTAGCTGGTTCTTCAACAGAATTGTTTACCTCTATGGATTTAGAAAGTTACATACTTTCTTTCTCACTTGCCAGGCTTTTTGACTCACTAACACTGAGCAAGCAACATGCAGCTTTTGGGCCTATCATTAAAGTCAATTTTCTGAAGTAATGTAACTAATTTTTTGTTATATTTCGTAATTATAGCTGTTGAGGTAAAACACATTCTTTTATTAATTGTTTAATTTCATGTCTCCTTGATACTGTGTTTGCATATACGCTTGCTGGCGGAAAAACTAAACATAACTTTATAACTAAATAGACCACTCTGCCTTTGTCCTAATGGCAGGTTTACTACGTGTTCACTTTGAAATGAGTTATTTCAAATTGATGGAAGAAAATACTTAACTGCCCCAGCATGCAATATGCATACCTCACATACGGGCTCGTGAATGCACATTGTTGGATTTACACATATGGCTGGAGGTACTGCCTAAAAATGCAGTTATACCTGATCATGCCAAAGTTTTTTAAGTTTTTGTAACACGAACGTAATATAATGCAGCATCTGGTTACTGTTGCGTATAATGAGAGAAAGGTGCTTCGCCATCTCGTAAGTGATGTCACGGCGAGGGTTGAGTGACAATGGTTGCGGCCTTTATTTACTAGTAAAATACTCTGTCTCGTGCGAAGGGCCGCATCCTTCTCCCCTAGTCTTAAAAATTGGGTGATGGGTGAAAATAAATAAAAAACATTTTATATCAATGAGTCACCACTTACAAAGACCAAAAGTAACTCGAGGTTAATGGTTAATGAGACTTTTGTTTCGATGAGGAACAAGAGAGGATTGAAAGATGAGTTGGATGGAAAAATTTTGAAAATTATGTCGACTTCGGATTGCAACTAAAATATCACTGGCCATCGTATTATTAAAGATCTGAACAGCTAATTCTTCTTTTATTGTATGTAGAACTACGCTGAGTTGAGACTGAAAGATGACACGATTAAAGATAGCGACAACAACGCATGAAGAAAGTCGTGTCGATATAACAACTGTACTGTCATCAATTGCATCCTCATATTTTACCCAATAAATGAGTGTGACTTCTTTGCAAATTATTATTGTCTGGTTAGCACTTGTACACTATAAGTTCTCGAAAGAATTATATGGTGTACGTTTATCTCACACACGGTCTAATACATTGCACAACGTGTCGTCTCACTAACTACTACTATACTTTCGGCAAGAAGTAAAATGCAGTATCTGTTTTGGTGCAGTACTTCATCTTTGATATCCGTGATTGGTGAAGAAAAAGGTGTTCTAGACTTAACTTATTAGAAAAGATTTTAAGGGTGGTACGAATTTGGCTGAGTGCACCCCCTATACGGTAAAAGTTAAACAATAAAAGGAGGAGTTGAGTTTTTCCCAAATGAAAAACTGATATTTTGTCAAACTCTGCCCTTGTGGGAGGTAAGTAAATAGGAACTAGCATTATACTAATAAAAATATCGGGTACCTTCCACAACTTAAGCTAATTCAGCCATGTAATATAATTGCTTCAAATTAAAACGTATGCAAATATTGCAGTAAAAATAGTTTACACTTGAACAATATTTTCATGTGTTGAACTGTTGCTCTCATCTTGATTGTTGTTTTTATGTTCTCGACGCCTCAGTGTTTGTACTTTTAAGTATTCTTCAAGATTGAATTTTACTTATCGATTATGATTTCAATCCCAGATGAAAAATATTTTTAAAACGCTGATACGATATATCTACAGTTGCGTGAAATGCAGAATAAGAGAAATGGGTTATATATAAGAATTACTTAGAGAGGTTTCCACTGCCACAGCAGTGCCTTCAGAAGGTACAAGTGAAACGGAAAGTGCAAGTAAAACGTTGTGACTATATAAACAGTCAATATAAGGACAACGGTTTGAAATATCTCATGAGATTTTATTAATTTGATTGTATTTACGCCACACCAAACATGCATATAGTCCATGGTACACCACTGACTGAAGTATTTCTGTTTTCACATTGTCAAACATATATTATTTAGCAAACTAAAGTAAGTATTGTTGTGGCAAATAAATGATCAGTGAATAAATTTAAAAGGTGAAGGTCTGAACAAAGGTAACAGATGATATAGGGAATTAATTAATGTAAAAAAGTAAACGCAGATGTTGTCATGAACAATATTCCTCTTTACAGAACGGATTTTTTTTAATTAAAAATCCGTTTCCTGTTATCCTGACCTAGTATATATATATATATATATATATATATATATATATATATATATATATATATATATATATATATATATATATAAAACACACAATTATCGTTTTTCTTCAAAGTGATCTTAACCATCTGCCAAATCGAAAGCCATGTTTGCAATTTTCCCGGGTCTCTTTCTGCTTATCTCTTTCTCAGGTGACTAAAATTACTTATTGTAATTACTGTCTGTATTTTACTGTACATAAACAAGCTAAACCTGTGAAATTAGGTTCCGAACATCATTCTTACACAGATTTTTGGGGTTAGTTAATTAAAAAGTTTGACTCCTGTCCAGATAACCTACATCTAAAATTTCAAGTGTTTAGACCCAAAATTAGAGGAGTTTGGTAGAGTCTGCAAAGGTCAACTCTTTCAACTTTGACCTCTCGGCAGTCAAATTCTCGCCCCAAAAACTGATTAAAAAGCTTGCTGCATGTCTGAATACCCTTTATGTAAAATTTCAAATATTTAGACCCAAAATTGGCTTAATAGTTTCCTAGAAATCGCAAAAGTCAAATATTTTGAATA
>NC_136501.1:37230607-37288107 GCF_053919585.1 Euprymna scolopes
GTTTCTTAAAGCTCCCAAATGGGATCCCCACCACAACATGTATTAAGGTCATGCCCCAAACCAATTAATAATGTGCCTGTATTTGTAAATCAGTCCGACAATAGCGTTGTTACTATCGGATTGTGTATGTGTGTGTATAAAGGTCTGTAATCGATTATTAATTCATACACTCTAATCTGTGAGAAATTCCCTCAAAATTTTAAAATATTTAAATTGACAATCAGGAAGAAATTATGATATTTTGGTGATTGATGAGTCTAGTTAGGAATAGGAAAGACATTTTCTTCGACGAGCAGCACCCATTTTCCTAGTTTTGAATAGCCTTATGCCTAATTTGTTGTTATGTTGATCTTTAATATTTTCTGCAAATAAATATTTCAACGTGTAGTATTTGTTCTCAAAATCATGACGATATCAGAAAATGTGACAATGCAGATTACAAATGCATATTACAGAATATTAATTCATTAGAAAATGTTAAAAAAATGAATAGGAAAATTAAGAACACTTATAACTCTTAGGAGGCGTTTACAGATTTTTATATATACGCCATTTTAAAATGTTAAATAGTATGATAGAATTGTAACGCTGTACACTTCGCCTCAGTCGAAAGGTGGATAAAAGAACAGGAAATAACTCCGACTCGCTTTTTGGTTTGTACACCATTTATTTCTTCATTGTTACATCCGTGATGTCAATCATGTGATGTTCTCCACGTCTCTCCCGAGATTTCAAACGTTATCTCGTCTCTCTCAAGATTTTTGTCTTTCTTTTTTTATATAGTCCTCCCCACCGGTGACGTCACTTCTCATGCATTTACAATCCGCGCGTCCGCGCTATATTACAAAATTAAATAAGCATGAAGTGTTTAGATAGCAGTATAATTAAAATAATATGCTAAATTCGCTTTGAGTTCTGTGTATGTATGTATGTATATATATATATATATATATATATATATATATATATATATATGAGAGGAAGCTTAAAACTTCCTTTAACCAAACAATATTTCGAGATATTTTCTTCAAAGTGAAACCAACAATTGTGATCGGTTTGTTTTAGTTTTAGTGGTTATTTCAAATCAACATATTTTTAATAAACACAATTGCTGAGATTATCAGAACGTCATCATGAGCATAAGATGAAAAATTATTTTATTCAAATTTGAGTATAAATGTTATTATGCGTGTATGTGTTTTAGTTACAAATGAGTATAAATTATGAATTCTGTATTGAGTTCTATTCAGTTCTTAATTTGCATATATTTCAATTTTTCCAGCAAATCTATCATTTTTTTAATGTCAAAGAAAGCCATACTTACTGCAAACAATTCATTGAATGTGACATGCAATCTTGCCAACAGCTTGATGAAAATTGAAGTTTCACACAGATATATTAATGCGTAAATGAATCGATGGGATTTGAGTTTGACTTTCTGACTTCATATGCCAGTATTCGTTACAGCATTTACACTTCTTTTCCCATTTCTGAAAAGCAAATAGGGAGTCATAGTAAACATATTTCAGTTGAATAAAACAAAGTACAGAAACGAATAATCCGTAAAGAAAGGCCTAGAAATGAACAAAATAAAAACAAATAACACGTTGTACACATCAGGTTTGTTAGGTTTGTTTTGCACTAATACCATTAAGGCATAAACGCTTGAATTCCCTTCTGCTCTGTACACTAATTAAGTGTGCTTAATGAACAGTGTACTAGAAGTGTTATAGCTTTTTGTTATTGCATTGTTTTTACAATTTTAGCGAAAGGTGACTTAGTCGAAAGCTAGAGGAATAAAAGAAAACATATGAAAGTTTGTTTGATTTTTTGGAAAGAACGGACAGATTTTATAGACGTAGAATGCATATCATCCTATATATAATATTTTGGTTGCAGAAATTCCCCTCTAGCACAAATGACCATAGATTTGCAATAACAGATGTCATATACAAATTTAATGTCTAAACTATTATCCACCATCTTACGTAACTGTAGAACGCCGTTTCATACATATTTATTCGTTATAATAAAATTCTACAATTCATCCTAGGAGCGTCATAAATACTATCGTCAAGACCTACAGAAGAAGTAGTTCGTATTTCCCCCTCTATTACAAAAGACCTCCCACCGACTCAACTCAAGACCAGGAAATATTATTCACATTATACATATACTGTCTTCTTTCGTAACTGTCATACCATTACCTTTCCTTTCCCGTTAGAAAAATAATAATTTCTCCCTTACAGAGATCCAGCAAATCTCATTGGCTGGAAGTAAGCAAATCGCTTATTTCGGAATATGACTGTTCGTAAATAAACGAACACACTATACTTTTACAAAAAGTGTCTGTACACTATTCACTCTGCAATCGTTTTACCGTGAAACAACCCAATTGTTTTTTATTTTCTCTACAGCAGCATACAAAGTTAAATACGCACGCACACAAAGACACTCCCATACACAAACGCACGCACTTACGCACACATCCACACAGAGAGCTAAACACATAGAGGGAGAAAGATAGATACCGAGAGATACAGAGCGAGAGAGAGCAAAAGAGACAGAGAGAAAGAGAGAGACAGAGAGACAGACAGAGAGACAAAGAGACAGAAAGAGATAAAATCATCGTAACGGTGCTAAACTATTGACCTCATTACACTCACGCGTCAAGGTTGGTGTTGCATCTAAATGGATACATGCAGTAGTTATTTATTTATTTATTTATTTATCATACCGATATGAATATCAAAACTGCTCACTATTATTTCAATCAATAATAAAATGTAGTTTTTTACTGCACAGAGAATAGAGAGCAATGACCCAAACACAACTATATGTATGCCTAATTTGCATAATTAGTTATTAAATAGTTTATAAAAAAATAATGTTTGGTGTTATTCATTTGAAATTGTATTGCATTATTCTCCTGATGCAATAGTTCTGGCATTAATTAATCATAGTTATTCAATAAAAAGGGAAAATTATTCAAGCCTTTTTTAAATACTATGTTCATAATTTGTCAAATTAAGTCATTTAAATAAAAACTATTAGTTTTTGTATAATTACGATGGCTTTTTAAGAAGAAAGTTATTTTCATTTTAAATTATGTAATTTCAAATAAGTTCTCGTTATAATATTTTTATATTATATATTTTTAAAGAGCGTTTTTCACTATATCTAGTTGTTTAGATTACATTTGTTTTAAAAAATTACGTTCTCTTTTCAGAACGTTAAATACAAGATAAAAAGCAAATTCGCACAATTTTCTGAATTCAGTTCAAGCTAATCCGAAAAGCTACTGAAACAGCTCGCGATATCAATGAAGCGTTTAACCAAGAACCACTACTGAACGCACAGCACAAGGGTGGTTTAAGAAATTTCGTGGCGGCAACGAGAGTCTTGAAGATGATGAGCGTAGTAGTCGACCATCGGATGTTGATAACGATCAATTAAGAGACTTAGCTTAAGCCAATTCATGCACAACTATTCGAGAACTTACTTCTTAATTAGACGGAACATATACAATGATTTTCACAACTTGATAGAGATTAGAAAGAAAAAATACTAATGGGTGCCTCAGGAATTGAACGACACCAAAAATACGCTGTTATGAAGTGTTATCTTCCCTTCTTTTACGCAACAAGAACGACCCGATGTGACTTGCGATGAAAAGTGGGTTAATTACGACAACCGGCGACGCTAAGCCCAGTGGTTAGACGCCGACGAAGCTTAAAGACATTTCCCGAAGCCAGAGTTGCACAAAAAGTAGGTCATGGTAACTGTTTGGTGGTCTGATCTCATCCATTACAATTTTTTAATGCAGGCGAAACCATTACGGCGGACTATTACTGTCACAAATGAATTAAATGCATAGAAAACTCAGAGAACAATACTCAGCACTAGTCAACAGGAAAGGCCAATTCCCTTCCACAACAATGTTCGACCGCATGTTGCTAAACTGACCTTGCAGAAGTTGAACGAATTGGTCTACGAAACTCTGCCTTATCCGCCATACTCTTCAGACCTCTCATTTATCGACGACCATTTTTTCGAGTACGTCGATAACTTTCTGCGTGATAAATACTTTAAAACCCTAAGCGATATCAAAAACGCATTCAGCGATTTCATCATCACCAGAACATAAGATTTTTTACGTTGCTGAGACATATACTTGTTTTGCGTTTGCAAAAGTTTATTGATTCTGATGGTGCTTATTTCGATCAATAAGTTTTTGTTTGCGCCGAGGTATGTTTATCCGAATTTAAAAGTTAAAAACCGAAAGAAATTTCTTGTAAACCAACTGATACAAATACTTTTAAGTTTGATAAATAACCAGTGGCGGTAGATTTTGCTTGTTTTTATATAAATGGAAATAGGTAAATAGTAAGTATTTCATATTCGAATTAATAATTAATTTAAAGACTAATTGCTGCTTGGGTGGATTTCAAAATGAATACAGTTTCTGTACCATTTAAATGATAAAATATTGTCGGATGAATCTCTTGTATAATCTTGTACATTTGTCATAAATCATTTTATTGCTCTATAAATTGTTTTTACATTATTTGTTTTTAAGTGATCCATTTTCGGCTTTGATTACTGAATGACATTCGGTTTCCCATCAAGAACTTTTCTTCTTCTTCTTCTTCTTCTTCTTCTTCTTCTTATTATTATTATTATTATTATTATTATTATTATTATTGACCTTTTACAAATGTCACCCTGTTTTGTCCTTTGATATTGCTCTATCTCATCTCTCACTATACCCTCTCTATTACTCTATTTATTTTTTTCATTTACTCCATCTCTCGCGAACTTCCATATACACTTGTGTATAAGTCGATATTCTGGTAAAATCTTTAAATTTTGAGGATATTTCTGAGATGAGTTTAGTGTTGCCATTTACGTATTCCGGATTGTTGTTCTCATCTTGGTTGAATTTATATTAACTACATTTCGAGCATTTTACTCTCTAACAATCTTCAGACGCCTGGTATTAAACTCATTAGGATCTACTGCTCGAATTTCGCGTTCAAAGATTTATAGATATCCTCATAATAACCTTTCATGAGACTTGTCATTCTATCAAAAGTATGACATTCAGAACTATCGTATTACCTCAGCACAGGACTTTATTATATATATATATATATATATATATATATATATATATATATATATATATATATATATATATATATATATATATATATATTATTAATAATAATAATAATAATAATAAACAAAATTTATTTATTTATATGAATTTCTGCAGTTTTACTCGTCAGTATGAAATTATGTACCCTTATCCTCGGTGAACGATTCGATATCCGGATCCAAATATTATTCCTGTAATGATATGGTCCCTGTTGATTGCGGTGTAATGTTATTCTTATGCAGTTCTAGGATATCCACCCTTTCAGGCTTTACCTTCTCTCTTTGAAAAGGAGCTAGTTTATTGCTAATCGCCCGAGGCGCTCTACTGGGGAAAACCTACGGGGCTGCCTGGGCACTTTTTTGCGGGTCAAAGTGCCCTTCCTAGAGGGCGCTGATATATCAATTCTACCTTCTGACCTTTATGTCACAATTCTTGAAGTGAATGAGAACTAAATGCCTCCATATATTATGAACCTTAGTCTCGTATTTATTCGGCTTACGCGATGAGTATGCTTCATAATGCAAGGAAAATACGCCTTGTATCTTTTTAATGTAAACACAAGTATTGTGATTCTCAAAAGAGTTCAATATCCCAAGCGAGAGAACCTTGGAACGTGGCTAATGTATGAATTAATATATTATCTCTCGAAAGGGTTCAACTTTATAGGAACTCAATAATTATTATTTATGAATAGGTAAATATTTTTATCCATAGATACATATATGTATGTGTGTGTTTTGTGTTTTGTGTTTTTATTTTCCACTCGTCCGAGCGGAATTACGCAACTGCATCATCAGTCGAACAATTCAAACTCCAATTCCATGAACCCTGAGTTTTAGAAGAAATTGAAATTAAGAGAATTTTGTTTCTTTGATGTATCATGACTATAAATTAAATTTAATGCAAATTTTAAAGATTTCAATTTTCAAGTTTGAGACTGTACCAATATAATGCTTTCTAATGTCTTTTAAAATATGATGAAGAAACTGAACTTCGATGAATATTTATTAATTGATACCTATTATCTATTGTTAAAATTTCACAAAAATTGAAGGCATTTAAATTTTTACGAAGGACTCTCACCTCCCTTTTTATTCTCCTTGGTGTAAAACTGTATAAATCCACAGGTAGTTCACAATACTAACTCTTATCCATAGCAGCTGTTCTCTAAAATCCATAATGCTCGTTTATAGGTTTACGAGTTAATCCTATACATATAAATACATAGTATGTACACGTACCTCACTTTACATGAATAGAGATAAGAACCCTGATTGATGGTAGATCTTTTTGGTGATTAAAATAATTATAACTCCTGGAAATACTGTTAAAATACTAACTCTGGAAATATTATGTGAACGCTATCTATGATAAAATAATCTACATTTTAATACATATGGCACATTTCTTTGTGTAGCCTCTTAAAATTTTTAAGTCTATAATGATGGCACCTCGCATAACATAGAAATCGTAAAATAATCTTCAGCTTTTTTTTATATATATTTACCTTAATTGGCATTCTTTAACCAATCCCGTGTCTCTGAAAAGATTATTATAAATTCATTACACCAGTATTTTTAAGCTTCTTTTTCTTTCATAGAAAATCTATTCGCTGTAGTCGACGCTTCGTGTAGTTTCCACTATCATGTGATTCTACTATATCAAGCATAGACGATGTTTAAAGAAAATGAATATTTCCTTCTAAATTTTTCAAAAAACACTGCTTAAGATATATTGTGTTCTCTCAAGTCTGATAGTAAGAGAGTACCAATGTGTGAATATTGGAGTTAACACTGTTTTTCGCTGATTGATATATTTCCCATAACATAGCGACATATTTTGCATCGAACACTGAAAACACGAGAAGAGAAGAGAGAGCGGAGAAGTAAGAGGGTAGTAAAGCTAGTTTTTTTTTCATTTTTTCTTTTCTTTTCGATGAATTTGTGTTAAACAAAACGGGCTTCATTAAGCTAATATCGTTCGCATGCTTTACATGATAATATGGCGTGTAATATCGTTAGTCTAAAAAGAACTTTTAAAAAAGAAAACTGCGAAAAAGATATTTCAGAAGAAACATAAAAAAAGGAATAAAAAATTAGGATGCAGAAATTATATAGATACATAATAAAGTTTTAGTTCCTGTTTGTTTATGATCTCTTGTAGTGTTTGGAGCTTAACCCCTATAACCATATTACTCTGGTAATTTGTATACATGTATATCAGAAAGAACAATAATTTGATAAGGTCTACGTTCCCACCAAACTTTATTTTATCTATTTTTAACTTGAATTTTTATATGGACCCACATGATTATATATATTCTGTAACTGCATTAAACAGAATATTTACATAAGTATATTCAATTATGTTCTAAAGAGATTTAACCGTTATCGTAGGGTCAATATTACTACTTGACATTCATAAAAATAAAATGCGAAGTTTTACCTGTAACTTAAACTAATTATAACATTACAGAGTAGAAATAGAAACGTTGCACTCGCATACACACGCACATCCATTTATATATATATATATATATATATATATATATATATATATATATATATATATATATATATATATATATATATATATAAGAAAGTGCCGGACATCTGATAATAAACTATAATAAGGAACAAGAAACAAAAAAATGGTTGGTTAAGAGAAATCGTTATTTCCTAAGTTTCGAATGAGAAGTGCGAGATCACACTTGTACGAATCGACCTGAAACACGATTAAGAGAAGATGTGAAAATGAAGACCAATTAATGAGAGATATGAAAAGAAAGAGATTAGAAGAAATGAAGTCAGAAAGGAAGATGGGTGGAATTTATAGTGAATATGATGATTTGATCTCCTCTGTTCTGTATAGAAAAAGTAATATACGATAGTTACAAGTAGTTGTCGACATTTATAACACACACACATACAGACACATTCCCACAGATATATATTCGAAGTTGATACGTTGTATTATTGGATTATCACGAGTAATAATGATATATCTATGGTCTGAGTTTGAGTGTTAAACCATATGATTGCATGCTTAAAAATTATACACATATAAACTTATCCCATTATACTAGCAAACATATATGTCCTCAGAAATATTTAATATTTTGTAATACATATAAAACGACTGGTTACATTTCCCAGGAAATGTGTACAAAAATGTTTTACTTATAACAATGGTATAATGCCCATAGTTATATTGTATGTCTCCAGCATCAGGAATGAAGGTGTTTGTGATATTCACGAAGAAGACGACGATGGTTTTCCAATGAAGTACATTTTACTTATTTAACTAAATGGATATTTAATTAATCTACTGGATTATCTTCATAAGAGATCTGAGGAGGCTTAGCGTAATATATATATATATATATATATATCTAAGGGCTTTAATGGCGTGTGCTTTCGCGAATATTCCGAGAGTAAATAAGTTTGATTTCAAGCTTCAAATAAGTTAACTAATCAACTGTTTAATTTTATCATTGCGTCATCCACTGTGCACAGTTAACCTTCTCTTTCTTAACTTCATACATTTAAGCGTCATCCTTATTACTTGATGAATGACGTCGGCGTGGGATGTGCTTAATGGAGAACGGGTTAACAAGAAACTCGGCGTTGCTCCTGAATACATTAAAATATAGGTTTCTTCGACGTCGCCTGAAAATTAAAGCAAATATAGATTTCTTTCATAATCTAGGAAGTGAGTGGCGAAGAGATTCTGTGTTTCATAGGAGCAATAGATTTAAAACTAAAAACTTAGGTGAATGATTTACATCATCATTATTAGTGCCGTCAGAGGTGAAAGGGGGTTGGGGAAAGAAATGTGGACAAACGGAGGGTGAAAAAGAGAAAGATAGAGAGACGGATTAAGATATCTAGAAAGATATAGGTTTTAATATAAAGATTGTACATACACTTTTAACTTTTCCGCTTTTTTGTTTTTTGAGGTTTTTTTAATTTTGTTTTTTTGAAGCGGGGTGCTGTTTTTTTATGGCCCTGGCAATGTCAGGTATACCTAAGAGAAAGGAATTCATGAGATAAATGCTGTACACGATGTTACCTATCCTCGGTAAATTTAAGGGAGAGGGTCCACTATTTCCAATTACCCGACGAGTAATAAGTATCAACAAACGATGTTAAAAACTGTTAATTTTCACTAACTAGGTGAATAGACAAGAAATGTGACATGTTTATTATATTTGGCTTCTGGCACCATCCTCTCGGTCTACATTTGTAAATTTTCATGTATATATCATGGAAGTCGATTATTGTAATCACTTTAATGAATCGAAGTTTTATAATGATAAATGTTTACTTTAAGACATTCTAAGATAGTTCTTAATATGCCAGCTGACGACAGTTGGCGTATTAAAAGTTTCATGAGAAACAACCCTCATAAGTAAATAATAGTAAACAACAAAATAACCGTATCACTAAAATAAAAACAAAAAAAAAATAACACAAAGAACAATTCCAACAAATTAAATTGAACCCAACACTGCTGAAACTGCATATATGATAGAGCATGTATATATATATATATATATATATATATATATATATATATATATATATATATATATGACGACACATACTTTCTCCTTGTTGATCAAGCAGAATGCTGAGGGACGGGTTTTTATTTGTTGTCTTTTCTGCTGTCCGCTGGTGATTGAATGGTGTCGAATTGTGATCGATATGATGAAACAGAAATGAGAATATGGCTGTGGGAGATAAGATCATTGAAAAGGCGAAACGGAAGTTGTCTTAAGTTGAAAGATTCTTTCCAATGAAATGGCGGGCGGCTTGGTAGCCATGAAAGCAGAGGCGTCTTCGCGAAAATCATTAGGCAAATGACAAACGGGCTAAATTGGCACAATAGTTACGAGTGAATTGATCAAAACAGGAAGTGAAGGATGATTAAATTTATACATATTTGCCAGTGATCGCTTACACTTGTACCGCCATTAAAATCGTTTTGTCTAGAATGCAACATAGATATGTTAAGAAATATTCGCCTTCTGTTACATCCTATATATATATATGTGTGTGTGTGTGTGTGTGTGTGTGTGTGTGTGTGTGTGTGTGTGTGTGTGATATAAATATATATATATATATATGCGTATGTATTTAAACACACACACACGCGCACACACACACATATATATATATACTAGTAGAATAGTATACTCATTCAAGGACGAGTATAAGTAATAACTATAGCATTAGTTTTAAATTTTTATGCGTTTCTTATTTCTTTCTTTTTGGGGATATTGTATGGTTTCAATGGTACACCCTAAATGGTATCATTTTTTATGTGTTTTATTGTCTAGAATGCATATTCCATAATTTGCAATGATAAGTTCAAGTGTATAAGATTTTATCGAACAAATACTTATAATTGACGTTTACAAAGCCCCACTGATGTATTACTTAATAAAACTGAAATTTTAATATAGATCAATTATTTTCCCTATTAAATATTCTGTATCTAATTTTATCTTAAAAATTCGAGGACCTGTGCAGGCTTGAAGAGGCACGCCTTAATGCTAAAGTTACAAAAAATAATGAGCCCATGTTAATCACCGGAATTTAGAAGAAAGGTAGGATTTATTACTTTTATGGCATTGGTTTAATTTTCTAATATCGAAAAGCTGCATAGTCAGACGTATCGATAGAGTTGTAATGGTGAAGCCCACGTATATACTTTTGTTATTGGACACAGTCTCGCAAAGAATATTTTAATTGATATACACGGTTTGTCGTGTCTACAACTTTAATCGAGTTGTGAGAATTATTAGTGATTCGACGTTGTGAACTCACTATTGTAAATAATGAATTTTATTTTTATGGGAATCAATGTAGAGGACATTTTTATCTATAAAGATTTTTAAAAGTCCACGTCCTTATACAAAAATCTACAATCACTATAGGCTCAGTTTTTGTATTCATGTTTAGTAATACTTATATGACAAACCTTTAAAATAAAATATTTAATATTATTAATATTCCGTCAATATTCTCTACTCTAGATATCCTTATAGATATTAATAGCATCAGGTTGCCGCGACATATATAAAATCCAATAATAATTAATTCCTATACACTTAAATACAAAAGCTATGCTCCTTTGATATAACTCACCATTATGAAAAATCTAACATTTTCTGCTAAATTAATCTCCTCGTCTACAAACTATTTTTCAAGAACTTGCAAATATTAAACAGACTCTCATTAAAAATGTTTTTCCTAACCACATCTCTTTTAAACGTTTAAGCCTAAATATCAATAGATTTAATCATAACCATGCATAAAACTATTTTACCGTAATCAAATACATAAAAACAATGAAATCGATAAAAAATTTAAAATTTCTCTGATAAATAAAACTTTACGAATGAATAACCCTTTTGATGATTCATAATCGCTTGATTCTTCTTCCTGACATTAACTTTGTATTTGTCGACAACTCTCGTACTGGAGGAGCCAAGATGAGAGAATGTACATCAGACGGAAGAATTTTAACATCTAGGTCATAGAACTACAGAGAAAAGTCATGTTCACTTTGCGCATGCGCAGAAGAATAACGACACCGAGAACAGGTGACTCATGTTTCTATGACAACAGCGGTATCTATTTATTTGAAGGGTCTTTTTGATCACACGTAAGGCTCACTGTGCCTAGGATACTTCGAAAATCATTGATTAGAAATAAAAAAGACAACATTCTAAACTTTTCAGCGATATTAACGTTATTTTGTTTGTTCTTTTAGTTGTAATTATATCTGACTCGATGGCAATAATGACACAAAACCAGTTTTATGTCTCAACAGCAAATATAAATTGAAGTGAGTTACAGAATATCACATCCTTTTAGGTTATTTATTGTCAAAATATGGTATATATTATTTTTCGGGATTTTTTAATTGAGAATTAATAAAATATTAATATTTGAATTATTCGGACTGTTCTTCTTCTCTTTGTTGTTATATTCACAATATTTCGAACAAGATTACCTCCGACCTTATTTAAATACATCTTTTCGAACTTAGATAGTCGAACTCGGGAACATGTGTGAAATCTAAAACTGAGCTGTTTATTTAATCCACGAATATATTGTTCCGTTATTCAGCTATGACACTAAGTTCATGTTATTATTCGTTATTATCGCCTGTAATAAGTATTGAATTTTTAACCCAGAAAAATGTCGCTTACAACTAGACAACCTTTTTAATCGTTACACCACGGCTCTATATTGTTATTGATACGCGAATATAATAACAAATATGAAGATAATATCCGAATAATCCTAATAATCCTAATAATAATAATAATAATAATAATAATAATAATAATAAAAAATATAGATTGATAGGTAAAACAGATAGACATAGTTATTTTACTTATGGAGATAAACTTACAGATTACAGTATTCGATAGTGCAATAGACACAACTGGATTCGTACTCGTATAGCAGACTCTTTAGCTGCAAAGTAACTGTCACTGTAAAAAAAAATTAGCACTTTTGAATTACATACCTACACTTTACCAAATTTGCAACAAACAATCATAGTTAATAATAATTTATATAAAAGATACAGTTTGTGTTTGGGGGTTTAGTTGGACGTTTAGCTGTTATAGAAATAAATATGTTACACATCTGTCCCATCGACGAAATGTTGCATCCCTCTGCCTTTTCTACAAGTACTTTAATGGGGAATGCTCTGACGGACTGCAAGCCCTTGTACCCCCTTGACGTAAATACCCCTGACAGACTCGACAAGTAGCTAAATCCAACCCTTTCACAGTAGAGATCCCTAGATGTAAGAGAGCTTTTTACTTCAGTAGTTTCTTCCCCAGAACTACTAGACTTTGGAATTCCCTTCCGGGACCCTGCTTCCTCATCTGTACTGACATGCAGAGGTTCAAGTGTAACATGAACCGACATCTTGCTGCCCAACTCCCTACATAGTACCCTGTAGCTTATGTCCCTGATAGTAGCCCCCTACATCAAAGTGGCGATGTGCCTTGTTTGGGGTGAAAATGTAATTTAAAAAAACGTAAAATTTTCATTCGTTTCCGTGTGAGAGTCATTAGAGACAAAATTACTGACTAGGGAGTCTGATAGAATCACGTATGAATAAGCATCCTAGGAAAATATGCAGCAACGTAAAAATTAGCAAAGACAACGTTTTATTTTATTCCGATTTATTTTATTCACGCGAAAGCTCTAACAAAATTAAGCCTCTTCCTGATCTTCATAAATGATTTTCCAAATCATAGTTTGAGATCATTCATTGATATCTATGTAGACGATTTATGGAAACATTTCGAAGGTCATTGATGAGAAAGATCTCTCTATATTTCTATATCTTTCTTTACTTCTCTCTTTTGTTATATATATATATATATATATATATATATATATATATATATATATATATATATATATATATATATATATATATATATATATATAGTTCTCTTTTTTTTTCTCTCTCCGGACGTGAAGATCGTGGTGCAATGGGGAAAGGTGTTTTGTTACTTTTAACGCCTCTAAACCAAACTTCTCTCTTTTTACACCAAACGTCCGAATCCTCATTTCTACCCAGTGCGAACTGAATGGTTCTCTCCTCGAGGAAACCCTGTTTTTTTATAAACTTCTAAGACTTATTTTTACCACATATCTAAATTGAGATACATCATGTCGGTTGTTAAAGTTATTGAAAAACCAAAACATGGTAGGAACATTCTACCGCTCCAGAAAATACTTCATCCCGGATGCATCACCTGTATAAGAATCAAATACGTCTCTAGATAAGGTACTATTTGGGACTGTATTTCGTGTTTTAGCAGAGGAAAAATCGATACTGCGAGATGTTTTCTTCTCGTCTTTACAGCATCTTTCGCATAGATGAGATGTTGCTAGATCTTTCTATTGCATTATTATGTTCATAGTAGGTGCTCCACTGATCTCTTATACTTGCTTCCCTCTGCAAATTTCCACAGCAATAACTCGTTTAGCTATAACAAAGAACATTCCTTTATCGCTTTCACGTTACCACTAATGAAACGCAAATTCCATGAACAAAATATCTTTCCTAGAACATTCCGTCCGTGAAATAAGATATCACGAGCCTGTTTCCCAACCGACTATAACATAGTCGTCTTTAAACCTAATATAAAGTAACTTTTGTTAAACCGTCCTCTCAGATAAAATTCCTCTTAAATAATGTTCTTTCTATCCCAGTCATTATTTCCAGTCGTCTTCTGGAGGCGATCATGATCCAAGAACAACATTTCCTCGGTACAATTTTAAGAGGAATGCAATGATTGCAATTATTAAATTCGAGAGACTGATTTTCAGGAATTGGTGATAAAATCTACATTAAAAATAAATATAGTGTTTGGGGTTTAGAAGAATGGAATAAAAACGTTTTGTTTTTTACTAGCAGTGATATCTGACGTTAATCGGGACATGGATAAAAAAAAGTATGTAACAGATATTTTTTAATCTATTTCTCTCCCCATATGCATACATTAAATCGTTTATTTTTTAACATCCACTCCACCCTTCCTTCACTTTGACAACTGGATCAATATAATAGAGAATGAAAAAGGAAAGAAAGTCAGCAGCAACTGACTCCTTGATCCAGTTAATGTTTTTTTTTTTTAATAACTACCATAAGAATTTTTAAAAAGTCTTGTTTGACTTCTATTCACGAATTTGGTCCCTGGTGACCACCTATCCTAAAATATGAATAGTACAATATATTTTTGCAATAACCTGATCGGACTGATACTGAAGCAGAGGGTGTAACTTTTGTAAGCGCACATTTAGTTATTTCTGACTTTTAATAGGACACAAACACATAGCCAGAATTATAACTTGCCTTTACAAAATACATTAATTTACATATAACTTTTGCTTTCGCCTTCTTATAGATAAAGAATGCTTTCATTCCCCTTGTCGGATGGTTCTGACTAGTACACACACAGTTAAAATTAAATATGTTGGTATTGTTTAATCAATCTGTTACAAACGAATAAAAGTTAATTATTATTAATGTTAATTTAATTTTGATTTATAAAATTATTGGACATAACTCTAAAAGTTTAATTTTTTAACACAAAGATTTTATAGTTATATTTAAAACTAAACCATTATAGGTTAATTTCGATTTCACATTTAGTGTTAATTGCGTTTCGGTTTGGTTAATTAGTGAATAGTTTTGGTCTTCCATTCATTTTGAGTGCATGCGTGACAGCAAACCAAAACTATCATCATCGTCAAATAATTTATTAAACGTAGATGTTTACTAAATGAGCCACAAATTGTGAAATTAAAGTTTAGAAATCTTTTCATTTAAACATTGAATTATTTTAAGAAAAATATAGGATTTTATGTACAGTATATCAAAGAATTCGGTATATTTACTTGGAATTCCAGAGACTAATTTCAATGGCCGAAGCACTCTAACAGCTCGAAGTGTTCATAAATCGAAGGAATTACTTGCAGGGAAGATAGAAATAAATCTGAAAAATGAAATGATAGGATTCACATATAATAAGTCATTTAATGTACAGCCTTCAACCACACACACACACACATACACACACACACACACATATCTATATATATGTGTGTATATATATATGTATGTATATATACAGAGAGAGATGTGTGTGTGCATACATACATTTAAATACATAATATATTATATAAGAAATGCGAGCGTGTAAAGTAATATAGTTAAGATTAAACTTAGAAAAGTAAAAGGACTAGTTGTTAAAACTGTGTAAAAAGCGTAAGCTATTCTATTAAAAATATAATAAATTTGTAACTTAAAATATTGCAGCACTAAAAATTAATTATGTAATGTTAAATGTGATTTTGTAAAAAAAATTCTTAATGCTGAAATATTTTAATTTATAATTCAGTAAAAAAATATATATACATATATTTCTTACTGGCAGGAATTGTTACCCTACACTGATGATTTCGCAAGCGTGAAACACTACTGTATGTAGGTCTGAATTAATAATTATTATTATTATGTATATACATAATTAAATTAAAAAACGTGTATATATATATATATATATATATATATATATATATATATATATATATATATATTATGTATACACATAATTAAATTAAAAAACGTGTGTGTATATATATACATATATATATATATATGTATATTTTTTTACATAGGCATCACCACATTATCAAGGCCAAGAGGCCACTCAAGGATAAGGGTTAAAGAGTGTACAGTAGAAATTGGACAATACAGTTATCATTAGTAATGAAAATTTGGTAAATTTGATAACTTATATGGAACGGCTCATCAAGAACTTATTTACGTTAGACGTGAAGACAACCATATTGTAGTCAGCCGGAAAGCAGGAAAACGGAAGACAATTCCACAGGCGTACAGTTCTAAGAAGGAAGCTTTGTTCATGGAATCTACGTTTAGGTTTAGGCACAGATAAAGAGTGGGGGGAATTATTGATAGTTGTTACTGCTAGACGAGTGTTTCTTGTGAAAGTTTGGCGAGGGGGGACTATAGATTGAAGCTCAGTCGAACACTTTCCATGAAAATAACGATACATCAGAGACAAACTCGCAACATCTCTTCTGTGAGATAGAGGTTGCAAGGAAGAGAAAAGGACATCTCCTACGAGGCTACGAAGTCTATTTTGAACTCAATCAAGGCAGGACAATTCCTTTCTAGCAGCTCCTGCCCAGATGTGGCAACAATATTCTATCCTTGGACGTACCTGGCTCTTATATAGATAGAGAATTGCATCAGCAGTGAGATATCTACCGGATCGATAGAAAGATCCCACCATTTTCCAGCCGCCTTGGCAACAGATTTGATGTATGTGTTCCATTTAAGATCAGGAGTAAAGGTCAAGCCCAGAAGCTTGTCAAAACTTTAGGCCTCCTGAAGACGAGAGCCATTCATTTCAATTGATGCCAGATGTGGATCAGAATGTTGATGATGTAAAGAGAGAAGCTTGGTTTTAGATGCAGTAAAAGTAACCAGCCACTTCTTACCCCATTGTACTACATGCTCAAGATCAGAGGAGAGAGAATTGGAGAGAACTTGGTCGTTTACTGTCTTAGATGTGCTACCATAAATGGTAGTGTCGTAAGCATAAATGTCTACAAATGATATAAGGATGTGATTTGGAAGATCATTAATGTAGATCAGGAAAAGAGTTGGGCCCAGGATGGACCCCTGAGGGACACCGGCATTAATACTGTGAGCTTCTAATTTTTGCCCCTCAACTACTACTCTTATGAACCTATCAGAAACAAATGATTTAATAATTGAGAAGACATTTCCAGCTATACCATAGCTAGAGATCTTATGAAGTAAACCTTTCTGCCATACCCTATCAAAGGCCTTAGATATGTCAAGAGCAATTGCCCTAGAAAGGTTGCCTCCGTCGAGAGATTTGCTAATCCTATGAGTTATAACTGAAAGCACATCTGCTGTAGATCTAGCAGAACGGAAACCATACGTTTTTAATTTAATTATGTATATGCATAATAATATATGTATGTGTATATATATATATATACAGGTTTTTTAATTTAAAATTGTTATCCTACACTGATGATTGCATAAGCATGAAATACTAGTGTGTGTAGGACTAAGTTAGTAATTATTATATAAAAATGTATGTACATATAATTAAATAAGATAAACGGGTATTTTACATATATATACATATATATATATATATATATATATATATATATATATATATATATATATATATATATATATATATATATATATATATATATATATATATATGTATACGTTCAGACGCAGAGATCAAGCCACCACCAGCCGCAAGTTGCTGGACAGACGCATCGTTGATTTCGAAATAAAATTGTAATGTAACCTATTACATGGTGATGATGAGAATAATTAAATTCATTTAAACATGAAGAATATATATATATATATATATATATATATATATATATATATATTATATATATATATATTCGGCAGAAAACTAATGATTGCGTGAAACACTAGTTCATATGTTCATCAGCAAAACAGTCGGGTTTGAAACACAATGAAGCTTCTCTGCCTGAATGCTCATCTGAAGATAAGTTAGTGTTTGAAACATAAGAAGCTTCTCTGAATGTTCATTTGACGACCAATCGGGGCTTGAAACACAAGAGGCTCTTTTGGCTGAATGTCTATTGGAAAACCAGTCAGAAAGCTATTTTGGCCGAATGTCTATCAGAAAACCAGTCGGTGCTTGAAACACAAGAATCTCCTCTAGCCAATCACAAGAAATCGTCTTTCAGAATAAATCGTATCTATAAAACGTGAATGTTGGAAGTTGCTATGGTAACCAACAGCCAATTAGAAAAAACGTCCTCGATTCCTTACATTTTCTGAGAACTTTTGAACACAGTCATTGTATTATAACTTTTGTTTTACTGAACGCAAATTGATTTTTTATATAGCTGAGAAGGTGACCTATTAACTGTAAAAATTGTTTTAAATTTGGTCGCAAAATGAGTGAGTGGTGAAGCTTCAAAGAAGTTCAAAATGAGTAAAACTAACACGTAACCATATATTCAAACACAGTAGTGTTTGAATGATATTTTACAATAAGGAATATATATATATATATATATATATATATATATATATATATATATATATATATATATATATAGTAAATTATAAAATATATATGGCGATTAAGCTACACTGAATATTCCGCGTTTCATCCACTCTAGGATTCTTCAGGCTTATATATATAACTTGGCAGTTTCTTTAAAACTTTTAAAACTATTAAAAAAACAATATGTCCTTCGTTGGAAAATTATTTTCTCAGTTTGTCAATTAATTTTCTGCATCGTTGAATATTTTTACTCACATGGACAAACTATAGTACCAATGTTGTTACAGGGATTATCAGTTGTTTACTATGAAACACTGTTTCGAGGATTCAAAAACAAAACAGTATATAAGAGCAGGGCTCCCTAGCAGTGTTGATCAAACACAACCTCCTCAAAACACATGAACAAAAATAATTTTGATACTGGATCTAATTTTTTTCTCCTCCAGATAAATTAGGCTTACCAACCCATGTCATTTTAAAAAAAAGTATTTCTTATCCGTGTCATTAGTCCCTTTCTCCACAAGTTAATGTGCCTATTATTTACAAACTAATATATATATATATATATATATATATATATATATATATATATATATATATATAGTGGGAATGGTAATTAATAAAAACTGAAGAAAGTGCTCAATACCGTTGTAGAGCAGATATATATATATATATACATACATATATACATATGTGTGTGTGTGTGTGTGTGTGTGTGTGTGTGTGTGTGTGTGTGTGTGTTAAAGAAATACATCTTTCTTTTCTTACACAGGGCGATGCAACGCTTTTTCTGTCAGTTAATTCATCTTTCCAAATTAATAATGCATACATTACATCGGAGGTGAATCAAATTTAGACGTTTTGCGCTTAAACTAAATTAGATTCTATTCAAATCGCACATGAGTAAACAGGCACGAATCTTGATTTGTGACGAATGCAGCAGTCCTGTGTGCATGAATGAAATAGCGAATAGCGTTCGATATATGGTCGAATGGCACCACTGAATTGATAGTGCTTTGATAAGAACACTGAATACCACTGAATTGATAGTGCTTTGATAAGAACATTAGCTTAAAAGAGTTCATAACCAAACAGCTTTTACATCACTAACCACTCTGTTGCACGTGTTCTTGCAATTTACACTGAACACTTTTCTCTCATAAATAGGTTACCTACAATCAGTTATTATATAACTATACTCTTCTATATATTTCTATATATGCATTGTACATAGCAGTATAATATATACTACATGCATTGTGTAAATAAAGGGTTCAAAGAGATATTAATATATATATATATACACACACATATATATACACACATACACACAGGCCACTTATATATATATATATATAATTATTTTTTTACTATAATAATAATAATAATAATATATATATATATATATATATATATATATATATATATATATATATATATATATATATATTAGGTGAGAAAAAATACAATACAGGGTTCTATTTTTCATTAAACCCTCAATATTTATTTATTTGTGATTTTACAAAAGTTTACATAATATGGTACGAAAGCTTTAGTGATTTAAACGGGGCCTGGCAAAAAATATGTTGCTTATAATCCGTTCTATCGCTCGTCCGACATTATACAAGATTATACAATAGCTTTTGTTCCTACATCTGCATTGCTTCCAAAAATGATCAATTTGGCTTACAACATGGTTTCAAATCCGAAACAACATTGCCACTGGCTTAGACTGCCTTTGCAACATCTCACGATACTACCATATTTTGTTGAACTGTGATAATTTTTTAGAATTGTAATATTCAATCTGGTACGGCTAGTTGGATGTTTATCCAGTATGAACAAGAAATTACCATATCTGTAAACATTATCGGCTCTCATGAGACTTCATCTGACATGTGACAAGTTATAAAATTTAAATTGAACAAATCGATTAAAATAGTCTCAACGAAGGAATGCTGCATATATATATATATATATATATATATATATATATATATATATATATATATATATATATATAATTGTGAAAATATATTGCAATTAATCTAAGTTTAATTGTCATATATTTTCATAGCTGACTATCTAGTTCTACTCGCGTTTACTTTTGATGTAAATATTGAATATTGATGCATAAAATAATATATCTACTCATAATAATTTGTTGGACACAGGAAATATATATATATATATATATATATATATATATATATATATATATATATATATATATATATATATATATATATATATATATATTAAACAGAGAGCAAGAGAAAGAAAAAATAAAGGGGAATAGATAATATTTAGCCAGAAATGAATAGATATGTCGTGAGAGAAAGAAATAGATAGATAGATAGATAGATAGATAGATAGACATGATAAAGATAGATTTGAATTTAGAAGACGAATTGTTTAGCGTGTTTTTACTTCTTTACAAGCTTAATTAACAAATCAATTTAAATTAATGAAACGTCACTGATTAACTCAAGAGGGGTTATTTTTTCAAAAAAAACAACAAAAAAGAACGTTATTAAATAAGACATAAAGAAAATGACGTCATTCCACGAGTAGTGATGTTTTATTTGTTTTATGCTATTGATAATAATTTCAATGTCGAGTCTTTATTGTGCCAAATTGATTTGATCACTTACAAAATGGACAATGAAAGATGCATTTTATTTTATCATTTTATTGTTTTGAAATTAAACTGTTGAAGCTAAAATCCGTTTTCGGTTGGAACGCTTTCAAGAGAGATACACCGGTCTTCAGATGTGTTTCCTGTGAGTGCAAAGGCGTCATTATGATATTGATTTCTTAAAATATTATTCTGATAGCGTCCGACATTCATTTGCTTTCTTCTTTCTCTCTATCACATACACACACACACACACACACATACACACATACACACACATACACACACACGTACGTACGTATGTATGTATGTATGTATGTATGTATAAGTTTAAATGTATTGAACTAAAAAACACTTTTTTTAAGTGCTAAGTACATTTCTAGAACATTTATAAACGTAATTATTTAAACATCAAAAACTTCATACCCGAATCAATCTACGTTTTGACGTTGTTAATCGTCCCGTCAGGGGTTGAGCAAGACAGAAATAAAGAAAAAAGACAGTGAACGTAAAAGACAGTAAAAAAATTAGATCGTTTGTTTCTATCAGTGGTAATGCATATCTCTTCGTCAAAGAACAGAACACTTTTAGCTCTTGAAATGTTTAACATAAACATTTAGATACCATATATTCTATTGTGCTTATGTTGATAGCGTAAGGGAAGTGAAAAACGTAAATTTTCTTCCACCACTCTCTTCACAATTGACCACTTAACTATGTTAAAGTTTATTTTTATGGTCTTTTCTCTGTCTTTCCCAATTCCAAGATAAGAATTCATCTTGTTTGATAGAGTATTCATTTATGCTGTTACTTAGGATAATCTCAACAGGAAGGGGTGCACTTTTTCTTGTATAAACCATTTTATCGTTATGTCGACATGAACTTATTTGGCCATCAAATAAGTTATTTCAAATACTCAGTCAGGGCTTATTTGTAGAATGACGTATCTTAATGTCAGGTTGACAAACCCCTGCATAGAGACAAGCTTGTAGCAGGCATTCGAATTCTCGTCAAAATCTCTCTATGCCTGTGTATGTATATGTATCTAACATTTGTTTATTGAAAAGTATTTAATTGAATAAGACATATCAGTTTATTACATCTGTTGATTATACTTTCCGAAATTCGGAAAAAAGAAACTTACTGAAATCAAACTATTGTAAGTAATAATATTTCCAAAGTCATATTTATAACTGTGACTATCCTTGTTCTTTTTTGTTATCGAGCCCTCTTCTGACGAAAGTCTATGCGTAATGACGTTACTATAGTGTATGGGCGTACGTTCGTGCGTAAGTGTATACTGTAAGCGTTCCATGTTTTTTAATTCTTCTTGCACAAGATTTCTTCCAGCTGAGTACACTTATTGTTTCAAAGATCTCACTCACCGTATATGTGACACTTCTTAATCTTTATTGTTTGACTATATACATGACATTTTGTTTTTAGTCCCCTCGATTTATCGGAGAGGGACCGATGTTTTCAGTGGCGTCCGTGCTTCTGTGCGTCCGTTAGTCCGGACAATTGCCAAATAACCGTACATTAGTTTTTTCTGAAATTTTGCAACAGATTGTATTTCATTAAATAGATGTAAACAGTAAAAAAAAATTTTTTGGCGAAAATTCCCGTTGCATCCCCCGGGGCTCTAAAGTGGTCAAAAATGCCCCAAAATGGATAAAATGACACTTTTGCCCCACAACTTTGATCCATCCATTAGATTTTTCTGAAACTTGGCCAAAATATGGAGCCTAATGTTTTTAATATAAATCCAGTATGGGTGACACTGGCAAAATTCAGTTTCGCATCCCTGTGGACTTATAGTGCTAAAAACGCCACTTTTGTGGCTCTTTTTTCATATTTCACAACAAAAACTTTATATCTCTTACTATATAGTGTTTTTTCACGGTGGTCAACTCAAATATACATGTGTTACGGCCTGAAACTGCACCGTTATCTATTTACACTGGGATTCGGCGTCCCCAGGGACTCAAAAGAGGGCAAAAATACCCCAAAATGACACATTTTGCCCCATAGCGTTTGATCCATCCATTAGATTTTTATGAAACTTGGCCAAAATGTGGAAGCCATTGTTCTTAATATTAATTTAGTATGGGTGACCCTGACAAAATTCTGGTTCGCATCCCTCTGGGACATTAGCACTAAAAAAATGCCTTTTTGAAACTCTTTTTTCATATTACTCCAAAGGTTAATATTTATGTCTATATAGTGGTTTTCCATGGTGCTGAATTGAAACATACATGTCTTAAGGCGTGAAACTGCACCATTTGTCTATTTTCACTGAGATTCGGCGTTCCCAGGAGCTCAAAAGGGGGTCACAAATGCTCCAAAATTGCAAAAATTACACTTTTTACTCAATAACTTTTGCCCCATCCATTAGATTTTTCTGAAACTAGGCGAAAATGTGAAGGCAACGTTGGCCCTTCACACTTATCACATTCATCATTTCTTCACTATTTTTTGTGGCGTCTCACATGCAGTACCAAAGGGGGAACCACACACGTTCGGCTTGTTACTTTTTATTTTAGTTGTATCATTTTCTTTTTTATATCTTTGATAAAAATTATATAACCTTATTAGAATGATATATTACTCGTATATGCGCCTTTACTCGCGTTCGAGTTAGTACTGACAGCAGTCCTCTGCTTATGTGAATGTACAAAAATATCAATACTAAAAAAGTGATAATTACCCAGACACACAACATATAGTGCTTAGTACCACTATTGATTCGAATGTACAACAACAACAATTACAACAACAACAATAATAATAATAATAATAATAATAATAATAATAATAATAATAATAATTAATAATAATAATAATTAATAATAATAATAATAATAATAATAATAATAATAATAATAATGATAATAATACTTAACAGCCGAAATTTTACAAAAAATCTTTTAGTGTGAAACTGATCTACATAACTAACGAACACTAATCTATTACAGACAATTTTAAATGGAAAAAAGAACAAAATCTATAGATAGGACATTACACGAGCCAAAGGGAAGTGAAAACTGCTAGAAATTCATTAAACTGACCCCTCACACCTTCCTTATAAATCCTTTAGTCATACAAACTTGAATATGATGAACTCAGTCTTGGCTGGTAACACACAAAACTACTGTGAAACATCAAGAGAGATAAAAAGATTACTGGAGGAAGAGAACCGAGCAGACCTCCACTGAAAGGATGCAGATAGTACCAGAAGTTTCAGGAGGCTTACTGCTACTTGAATTGCAGACAAAGTAAGCGATTGTTGCGAACGAGAAAGCAATTGGAAACGGTTGTTACGATAATTCAAAATGATTAGTATTAGGTGAAGAGTGCTGGAAATCTGAGGATAGTTATTTGTTGCTTAGACTTTAGGAAACACCATTGGCTAGTTTCAATGAGCAACCATTAATACTGAATATCAGTATCGGTTGGTAACCCATGAAGAGTCTAGGAGTATGGAAATTCGAGGACAGAGAGCACATTTTATAAGGTTTACTTTCACTTGAATTCAAGCGAAGTACAGTGTCTGCTATCAGTGAGAACTCAATGATAAATAGCTGTTGCAAAAACGCGAAGTGATGTTCAAGGTTTATCGAAAGAAGCAAAGAGTACTGAAAATCCGGGAAAACCTGCTGTCATTCAGATTCAAGAGAACACTACTTGAGTGATTACTGCTAATAAATTGAGTGAAAACTCCTCATAAGTAAATAATAATAATAATAATAATAATAATAATAATAATAATAATAACTAGCGGGACCTGTGGAAATTCCACAGCAGCATTTTTCATGTGTAATATATTGTTGCTGGGCATTCTATGGTCGTTCTGCTCAGCATGAAGGAAGGCACAATAATATTATTCTAGCCCTTTTATTAAAACTGTATCGCGCCCTTACTAAAATAATAACTTTGATATATTTCCTGGGCTGATTATTTCATTACAAACACACCGGTCAATTAACTCACATTTCATCATTTCTCATAATTATTGAATATATTACTATGTTCGACAATTATTTATCATAATTTTAACCCACATTATTGCCTCTCCCCTTACTAAAATAAAAAATTGGATATATTGTATTGGCTGATTATTTCATAAAAAACACAACTAATAATTAATTCACATTTCACCTTTTCATAATTCTTGGATATGGTACTAATCTCGACAATAATTTTTTATCATTTAAACTGACCATATCGCATACATTACTAAAATAATAATTTTGATAATTGTCTAGACAGATTATTTCATTACAAACACACAAATCAATTAACTCATTTTGCATCATTTTTTATAATTCTTGGATATGTTACTAATTTCGACAATAATTTTTTATAAATTAAACACACCTTATTGCTTCCACCCTTACTAAAATAACAATTTGTATATATTGTCTGGGCTGTTTGTTTTTTTTATTACAACACACCAATCAATTAACCCGCATTTCATTATTTTTCATAATTCTTGGATATTTTACTAATTTCGACAATCATTTTTTATCATTTCAACCGACATCATCGCCCCCCTTACTAAAATAATAACTTTGATATATTGTCTGGTCTGATTATTTCATTGCAAACACACTAATGCATTAAATCACATATAATTTTCATATGTCTTGGATATGTAATAATTTCGACAATCATTTTTCATAATTTAAACTACCCTTATCTAACACATTTCATTATTTTTTTCAGAATTCTTGGATATGTTACTAATTTCGACAATAATTTCCATAACTTTAACCCACTATGTCGCTCCCCCTAACTTAAATAATAACTTTGATATACTGCCTGGGCTGATTATTTCATTACAAACACATCAATCAATTCCGGGTATTCTCATAGTATACATGTTCCACCTATCCCAGGCGACACTGGATATTCTGCTACTATATGTTTTCCACCTATCTCATTCAATAATGGGCGACGCTTTCTGCTAGTATGTATTTGCATTTATCTCATTCAAACCCGGGACCGACTTCATGTCCGCCACCCCACTATTAAAAATATACATGGAGTAAAGTAATGTTTAAATCACAAACTGTTTCAGCCATTTCTGAGACTGACTTTGTATCGCCAACCAACTGCCAAAATATACATGAAATAATGTAATGTCTAAATAGTAAACTGTTTCAGCCATTTCTGGGACTGACTTCATATCCTCCACCCCACTGTTATAAATATACATTAAATAAAGTAATGTTTAATGCGTAAACGGTTTCAACCATTTCCGTGACTGATTTCATATCTCCTACACTACTGTTAAAATATCCATTAAATAAAGTAATATTTAAATTGTAAACGCTTTAAGTCATTTCCAGGACTTACTTCATATCCCCCATCCCACTGTTTAAAATATACTTGAAATAAAGTAATGTTTAAATTATAAACTGTTTCAGCAGCTTTTCGAAATTAATACATAAAAACATTAACACGGTTAGGGATTAGGCAACCATTGCTTCAACATGAATTTTTGAGTGTAGTATCAGTCTCAGCATTCCAGTGAGAACCCCCTCCCCTTTTGGTCTTGGTTAATGGACGAGAAATCCTTTATTACTGATACAATTTTTATTTTTGTTACTTGCCAGAGTGACCCTTTTGGGGAGCTGAACCCCTCCCCCAATTTTTAACCGACCTCATATCCAACTTTGCCCTTGTGGGGAGGCAACTAAACAACAACAAAAAATAATCAGAAGAGACATTTCCAAAGCATTTTATAATTAATCAAAAGGGACATTTTCAGGGAATTTTGAAATTATATCAGAAATTACTTTTCCCAGTTACTTTTATAATATTAAAACTTTGTTACATTAAATATAGTACCTATTTACAATGCTTCCCCACGGGACAGATTTAGACACCAGGGTCGTTTTTTAACGTGGAGAAAAAGAACAAAAAACTGTCTTAGTCGTAAAGGATTTCTCTCACTGAGAGAAATTGAAATGTAGAGTCTGAAGAACAGATACTACACTTTGATCTTGACCAAAAAAGCCAAGAAGAACAAATCATTTTTATTAGCTTTGCCTCAATAGCGACACCAGTTTTTTTTTTTTTTCCATTTCGGATGTAACACAAAAGAACACACACACACACTATCGTATTATATATAGATAATAATAATAATAATAATAATAATAATAATAATAATAAAGTATACTATTGTACTCACTAGGAGTTTTCACACAGGACTTCATCAAATATTTATGATGTTCTCTGGAGTCTAAGTGACAGCAAGTCTCCCTAGATTTTCAGTACTCTCCGCTCCTTTCGATAACCTTTGCAAATGCATTTGGGTTATTGCAACAGCGTTTACCATTGATTTCTCGCTGGGAAAGATCATTGGTCTTTAGTGGAATTTGGGTGACAATAAACCTCCCCAAGGTTCCAGTTCTCTTCACACCCAACCAGTGGAGGTTTGGTTAGTGCTTTCCCTCCTCGATCTTTCCATCCTCCTTAACACTTTACGACTATTTGGTGTGGTGACATTTGATGCCAACATTACAATGTTTTAAAGACGAAAGAGGTAACTTTCCATTATATGGTTTCAGTTTTCTTGAGTCCATGAGGTGTTCCTCTATCTTTTTATATTACTTCTGTTGTAGTTTCTATATGTCCCGTTAACGTTTTTAGCCCATGTATATTAATTAGTTTTTGCATTCGAGGATTTTCTTTAATATTTCAGTGGTTTTCATTATTGTTATCTGTTGTATTTACTCAGCCATCCCTCTGATTCTAATCTCCCATTTTATTTTTTTTTAGAACTTTATAGGCATTATTCCTAGTGCTCCAACTATTATTGATGTTATCTTGGCTTTCTTCATCTTTCATATCCCTTTCAGCTTTCTGGCCAGTTCCATGTATTTGCTCCTCCTCTCCGTCGCTTAGATATTCACCTTGTAATCTGTTGGAATGGCGAAATTTACGATTTGGCAGGACTTTTCCTACTCGTTAACTTTTATGACATCTGGTCTTCTTGCTTGGATAGGCTTATCTGTTTGTACGTCGATGTTTCATAGTGTTACATAAGAGCTGTCCCCTTTTCATGTAAGTATAAAAATAGAGAGATTACTTAAAATGAAAATAAAATGAGAGACAGTAGAAATCGAATCTTGGATATAAGTTTTACAGAACAATAGGTTTAAATGGAATGTCCAGTAAATTGTTAATTCTGATTAAATAAATAATAAATAAACTATTCAATTGTTAGAAAGAATGTGGATAATAAAATATGGGTTAAATAAATTAGATATGTAGGTTGAATTCCTTTGTAAAAACATCAAAGAAAAAATAGGTTATTGAGAAATCATAATATCGGAAACGTGCAAAGTCGCGCATGTTGGTGGCACGTGAATTTTGCTCACGTGGCCGGACATGCATGGATGTCTCAATATAGGAAGTGAGAGTTAGTTAGTTAGAGTTAGTCAGGGAGAAACTCAGAGAGAGTCTGGAGTTTGAAATTCGAACGTCTAGAAGCGAGACGATCACTTTTAAACTTAATATGTGAAGCTTTGAATTCTTGATGAGAAAACCACGACCGGTCGTGAAGAAATAAAACCATCATGTGTTTTTGTAAAACGTCGTCTTGTGTTGTGATTCTACAAAAAGGTAAATTGAATTGTTATTATATGTCTATATGCCTGTGTTATAAAATGTCGTGACATACACATCTCATATCCACAATGTGAATCCACATCTCATGTCTACACTAAGACTGACTGAAGACTATCTCCTCACTCTAAGAGCTTCTTCTTCTTCTATCAGCATCTAAGTAATGAACATATTTTTATATATATATGAATCGTCATAAGACGAACAATATCTCTACAACAACATCTCTCTCTCTCTCTCTCTCTCTCTCTCTCTCTCTCTCTCTCTCTCTCTCTCTCTCTCTCTCTCTCTCTCTCTAAGATACAACATCCCTCTTAATAAGACTCTCTAAGAAACTCTCTCCTCTAAGACTCTCTTTTAATGAAACCCCTATATAACAATAGGATTTTGTGATTTCCGTTTTCAAATACAGATGCCGGTTTGTAATTATTATTATTATTATTATTATTATTATTATTATTATTATTATTATACATTGTAACCTGTTAAAAAAAGGTAAAAATTATAGCCCGTTGACTTATGAGTGCTTTATGCCAAATGAATGATGGAATATGGTTAAATTTGTGCTTATTTTTTGCATCAGTTACTGATCGAACGGATACCATGACGTTTAGTTCGCTGAACCTTATAACAAAGGTCCATACGAAATTTCAACAAGATCGACTCAGTAGTCTCAGAGAACAAGTGGAACGCGCAGACAGATTAAGAGAAATATCATCATCATCATCATCATCATCATCATCATCATCATCATCATCATGCGAGAGTTATATTTTATAAGCTTTCTTGTTTACTTTAGTGAATTGTTTATTCATTGCAATTTATTTAATATAGTTCTAAATCTCTTATTTAATATAGTAATTCTCCGCAGAAATAAGGTTAAAAATCAACGCTGGCGTTTTATAATAAAATAATTCAGTACATATATGACTGAAATCCATCTTATCGTGTTTGCTTATTGTCCCTGCGCACATTTCAGCCGAAGTGCAGAAAGAAATAAAACGATGTAAATAAGTAAAAAAAAAAGAGAAAAAAAAAAGAGAGATAATAAGAAAGGACAAGGGAGAAGGTTGCTATTATATCATAGCAATGAGAAAAACGAAGGAAAGAGAGAAAGGAAGTAAGAGTAGCACAGGAGAGGGGAGGTGTTTTTTATGGCACCACGTGAGATATTTCCGAAATTTCAAAATGTTTTTATAAATATCACAAAATTCCAATAGGTTTGGTAAGTAATCAAATTTAAATACAATGTTTATTAGCGGTAACATTTTAATATTTATCTTCCAAAAATACCGTCCATGCTTATAATTATACAAGAATAATATAATCAAAAATGATCTGACTGTATTTACTATTGATTATGTAATGTATTCTTCTCTGATAAAGGTTTATATATAAACATTTTCAAAAGAAACCCGAAATAGCCCAGTAAAAATTAAATTAGATAAGGACACGGCATTAACAAAAAAAAAAAACTATTTAACATAGCAGCGAAAAAAGGGAATATTTTATCATTTACCAATCACATTAGCTGATAAAATGCGTGAATATGCGCTGTCCATATATTAAAAACTGGCACGCAACACAAATCAGAGATGTAACTCAAATTAGTCACAAAAGAAGAGGGGTTTCTCGGGTGCCTTTTCCAATGATGATTATAACACTGAACTGTCACCGAGCTCCCCTTTATTCATTTAAAATGTCTGACAGAATAACAGACAACATATACGTGCAGACGAATAAAAACTTAAATTGTTATAAAACCGTTATGTTCACTTCTTTCATTACCGTCAACCAAGACAAATAGCATACGAAACAAACAGTGGATTAATATACGGCTATAATGTTGTTGACACACAGGTTCCCGTAAGATCGGTGACGTTGGATCTGGTCAGTAATTGGATAACCATTTGAGAATGCAATGTGATGTATATAAAATCCAGTCCTGGTGGGCCTGCAAATCGAGGACAAGTTTCCAATCTTCACCCATAATAAATAATTCTGGGTTATTTATTGTGATCTGTACCGACCAAATGCTGACCGGCGATGACAGGTCAATTTCTGATTTCAGATTTTAGATTTGTATAGCTTTATTAAAAAAAAATGCTTTGATACATTGTATTATATGAGTAGTTACGTAACTCTATTATTATTTCCTCCTTAACCAACTGTGAACTGTTTATATGGTATTGAAGGGAAAAACAAAATAAAACTATCACTGACTAATATGCGATGCTGACTTCTACTCAAGCAGAATACTAGGAATAATAAAATGAAGGCGCACCAAAGTTACGGCTTGTTCTTGGCTTATTTATTGAAACACCATTTTCTCCCGAAT
Organism: Euprymna scolopes; assembly: GCF_053919585.1. Taxonomy (NCBI): domain Eukaryota; kingdom Metazoa; phylum Mollusca; class Cephalopoda; order Sepiida; family Sepiolidae; genus Euprymna; species Euprymna scolopes. Next base: position 37,262,061 of record NC_136501.1, read on the forward strand.
ATTTGACCGATATTGTCCACAATATGTGTTCTTAGAATCTTGTATGAGCTTTGCAAACATTTAGCCATTCGTTATCACCCCTCCCCTTAAACTGTCCACGTTTCATCGTGTCTCGAGGATCCATATCAGCCTCGTTCGATCATGTGCTGGTCAGTTCCACACCGTCCTCTCTGTCGTCTGAGGATTGTTCACTATATCATTTAAATATCGATCTGTGACGTAGATAGCGTTTCCCTGACGATTCAACTATCTACAAGCTGTTGCTAGCGCCAGAGCGCTTGTACACACACACACACACACACACACAAAATATATATATATATATATATATATATATATATATATATATATATATATATATAGTTTACGCACGGTAGATAGTCGACTCGACATAGAATAAACAGCGTATGGTGATTGACAGTTTTTCGCTAGGTTCTGACAACAGAACGCGAGAAACTGTGAATCAACATGTATTATTGACCATGTCTAGAGTCTTCAAATTTAGATTTAAATATTCTGTCATCAGTTATTGAACACTTACAATTATACCAATTAATACAAGTATATATATATATATATATATATATATATATATATATATTAAAATTTATACAAACATTGATGGCTACATATGTGCATACATGTTTCTGTAATCACCCGCGTTGGGGGATTACGTCTTCAGACCAAGAATTATCGTCGAGAACTCTATCTAATATGCGATGCTGACTTCTACTCAAGCAGAATACTAGGAACAATAAAAGAAGGCGCGCCAAAATTACTGCTTGTTCTTGACTTATTTATTGAAACACCATTTTCTCCCGAATATTTGACCGATATTGTCCACAATATGTGTTCTTATAATCTTGTATGAGCTTTACAAACATTTAGCCATTCGTTATCACCCCTCCCCTTAAACTGCCCACGAGTTCTCGACGATAAATAATTATTGGCCTAAAGACGTAATCCCCCAACGCGGATGATTACAGAAACATGTATGCACATATGTAGCCATCGATGTTTGTATAAATAAATTTAATATACCAACTCTGTTCACTCATTTAGCACTCTTTGGTAGACACATGTTGTTTCATTGGATGTACTTCTAGGAAACTAAACTCTACTGGCTAAATATATATATATATATATATATATATATATATATATATATATATATATATATATATATATATGAAATAATATATAAGAGGCATTTCTCTGTACGTGTGTGTATGTTTGCTTTCCGTCCGTCGATCACACTTTTTAAACAATGCAATGTAATACATTGCGACATTTGTCTCATATCGAAATATCAGAGATCTTAACTACTTCCTTAGATAATAAATTACAAACAAATAAAACGGATGCCATAACTTAAAATCAAACCGAAACCTTGAGAGCTTCATGTCTGACGCTTTACGAGCTGGGTTATTTGAATTTACTGATAAATAGATCTTATAACATTTCCTTAACAAACTAATTATAGCTATGAAGTTATGCCATATACTTATGGTTTACGTCATGTTTCAACTAGCTGGCAGCCTGGCGTTGCTTGGCCGTGCAATACTTAAACATGATATTTTAATTTATGCAGATTGCGTATGAAATATTATAGAATCAATCCTCTATTGATTATTATATAATACGAGGAATAATTTGCCCGGTGGATTAATTCGCAAAAAAAATAAAAAATAAAATAATAATAATAATAATGATAATGATAATAATAATAATAATAATAATAATAATAATAATAATAATAATAATAATAATAATAATAATAATGTCGTTCATCAAATGCCTTCTTTGTCTGTTTACAATATCACATTAGCTGATATTCGGGCTTAACGATGAATGTCCTGAAAAAGTCACTTCTGATTAATGTTTAGTTTTAAAATATGCAAACGAAGTGCGGTGATTTTAAATGGCACCTCTTCTTTTATCGTAAATTCAACTCATTAATAAGAAAAATTAAAATATAATGGTGAGGTGCACCCGGGCTTGAACAGGGGATCATTCGATCTGTAGTTGAATGCTCTACCACTACGCTATATCTCCAGATTATAATAAATCTGTTTTCAGCACTCTTGGTCGATATAACGTAAAATATTCCCCTGAAAAATTACTCTTTTTTACCTATAAGAGAGAAAAGTTATTTTTAAAATCAGATTTTTTCGATTTTCGTTACTTATCGAGGAATTTCTGTATAAAACATATCTAAATACATTGCCGGTCATATAAATTAGCTTTGTGCGAAATTTACAAAAGATAGGCTCATTCGTTGCAGAACTTACGTGGAGCGAACTCACACGCACAAAATAACTTTTATATAATAGTAGGTGTATATATATATATATATATATATATATATATATATATATATATATATATATATATATATATATATATATGTGTGTGTGTGTGTGTGTGTGTGTGTGTGTGTGTGTGTGTGTGTGTGTGTGTGTGTGAACATATAATTTTTATGAATATTTGTATAACTAGAATATAATTCTAAAAATTCTTATATTATGAGTGTGTATACCAGCCTAGCAAAAATACACGACCGGATGGAGCATATATTTGCTAGTCAATATAATAAAAGATAACGAGTCTTTTATAGAAAAATAGACTAGATAGTGTACTTAAAATATAAACGTGTACAAATATGAATATTTACTAGGATATCACCAAAAGATTGGCAGTTTTTGCATGGCTACATATGCTGAATTAAAAAGTGCTTATTACTTGACGCCCCCTTTCTACACAATAAAATGAGATGACACAAACATTGATTTTTACAACAGAAAACTGTGGAGAAGAGACAGAAAGTAACATTTAGGCCTCTATTGAAAGAGAGCAGAGAGAACTGAAATCTTGATGAGTGTATTGTAATTCAAATTTTAGAGAAATCCATTAGCCATTATCAGTGAGAATTTACTGATAAACGGGTGTAGCTCCAACGTAAAATGATTTGCAATTAGAATCTAAATAAATGGAGAGTACTGGATAGATACGGACAAAAATTGTGGAATAAAGATAGCGGACATAGTTTAGAAAACCGATTTATCATAATTTTTTGTAGATTTCCGACTACTTTTTAATTGTATTTGAAAGATTAAAAACTAAAGTTAATTTCCTAAAGGAAAAATCATATTTGTACACGTGAAAAAAAAGGCTGTGAAAAATGTTTTCACTGCGAGCTAACCAATTCAGCTAAATGTTGAAGTTAAATAGATTCATTGTAAGAATCCTTTGAAAGATAAATATTGGTTTTCTTGGTCTATTTCAATGATAATTAGTAAAGTCCTAAAATACTGAATTAAATTTAAAAAAAAAATAAACACCTTGTTTGTACCAAAAATAGCTTAATTAGCTCCCCAAAATGAGAGAAATGAGTGAAAATATTAAATAAACAATGCGTAATATAATGATAATATCGGTAGTTCAAGAAATTAAATTTTCTTCGAATTATCTCGAATTCATTAATACGGACTTAAGATTTTTTCGTAATGTTCTTGTAAAAATTACATAATTTGTTTAATTGCTAAATTTACGATGCTTTGTTTTCTTAAAAAAATAAATAAATTCATGCATTTTTTTTACTACTGATATCATAACTTTACTAAAGGTATTTTTTGTTTAAACAAAATAATACATTATCACTAAGATTTAAAAAAAAAGAATGAGTTCATTATATTTCGTGATCATTATTTGATTGATACTGAAATTTTCATTAAAATTGGTTAATTTCCTGATTTCTGGTGAATTTTTAAGTAAAGAGAGGGATCAAAATTTTTATACATTTTGAGCATCATTATTCATTCACATACCTAGTACTGGAAATCTAGAGAGACTTTTTTTTTCATTACGATCTCATGCAATGTGACTTGTTTTGTCAATGAGTGATTACTGATAATACCTCGTGTTAGAACTCTTAATAATAATAATAATAATAATAATAATAATAATAATAATAATAATAATAATAATAATTTTAGACATGTCAATGCTTCAGTATCAACAAATCTGGTTTAATTTTTGTCTAAGTGTAGAGTATTCTGCTTGCTAACATTTTATTTCAATACAGTTGTTTTACATTTTCTGATCTTTTCTTTACATTGTTTTATTAATCTATTCTACCTATCATAATCGACAGATGAAATTGATTGTTTGATTATTATTCTCTCTCTCTCTCTCTCTCTCTCTCTCTCTCTCTCTCTCTCTCTCTCTCTCTCTCTCTCTCTCTCTCTCTCTCTCTCTCTCTCTCTCTCATATCTTTCAGCGTTTTTCGTTGGTTGTATTTATCGGAAACGATCATTTTATTCTACTATATGAAGATATTTAAATAATTCTCTTGCTATGTTAGATTAAAAAAATGTTATCGATGCTGGAGGTAGGAAATGCTTTGGATGGGGAAGGTGCACTTAGAGGAAAGAGGGGGGCGGTTGAACATAAAGTATGAATAGAGCAAACCTATAATCGGACATGCACGGCATTTACGAACACGTACTATAACACTCACAAACTTTTCTCTGCCCTCATCTCTCCTTCACACACACACACACACACACACACACACACACACACACACACACACAATTACAACACATTTGTGTGAAACCTTATTATTTCCTTCCTTATTTATTGCCCGAGAGTTATTGCCGATCACATAATTATATATACACACATACAGCATCATCAGCGCGTTTTCTAATGCCGTGAGGATCTGTACTAGATTTTTCCTTCCACGATATCACCACCACCGAGTGACTCGATAGTGGTGACCATGCACGTTCAAAGATGTTGTCATGATGAAGTTCTACCGTCTTGACATCTTGGTTTAAGATACCCAACAACTTTTGTTTTGGTCGTCTTTTCCAAGAGACTCCGTCTTCAGAGTGTTGTTTATGCACAGAAAATATCCGCATTAAGATAAACGATTTTCTATCATTTTGTCTGGAATCGGCATATGATTGTTACAGTGGCGAATTTTTAACCTGATGTAACTGGTTCGTCTCATTGACCAATACTCTTCGATCTGCCTCCTTCGTCGATTGTCAGCACTTGGAGCTTTACAAAGGAACGGTTCGCCCTATACCTTGAACTTGACTTGACATGGACCATAGAGAATTCAACTGGAAGTACGCTATTTAAAAAAATGTAGTATGGATACACGGGTGGTTTTGCCGAGCATATTGTAGTCGAAACTTATATTTAAACCGATATATATCAAACTACTCGTCCTGCGAAAATACTTATCATCCAACTGAGTATTCCTTCGCTCATCTTTATCATTGATGAAGTACTCAGTTTACGTGATGTTTAGTTTAAAAATAAAACGCGCGAACTGGTCGTTTAGAGACTGTATTTGTCGCTGCAGATCGGGTTATAAATATAAATAAGTGATCTTCTAATATTATAGAAGTTATTTATATTGTTTACTGTATACTAGGTTTCGACCAATGTACCCTCCACCATATTATTGTTCATTTATGTACAATATTGTTTTTCTTAAATATGATTTATGCTAGATAAAGAAACATTATATCAAAAGGATTTAAAATTTTATTACAATATTTATACAGAACAAGCGTATTTCACTCCATGCGATCACTTATATCACTCTGTACATGAATGTTTATTTGTCCCCCGATTTATCGGCGAGGGACCTATGTTTTCAGTGGCGTCCGTGCGTCCGTTAGTTCGGATTATTGCAAGATAACCATTCATTAGTTTTTCCTGAAATTTTGCCACAAATTGTATTTCATTAAATAGATGTTCACAGTAAAAAACAAATTTTGTGAAAATTCCCGTTGGGTTCCCAGGGGCTCAAAAGAGGTAAATAAAATGCACCAAAATGGCCAAAAATTACACATTTTGCCCCATAACTTTTGATACATCTTTTTTTAAACTTGGCCAAAATATGGAGCCCAATGTTTTTAATATGACTTCAGTATAGGGGACACTGGCAACATTCTGGTTCGCGTTCCCGGGGACCTTTAGTGCTAAAAAGGCCCCTTTTTGTGATTTTTTTTCATATTTCTCTACAAAAACTTGATATGTCTGACTATATAATGGTTTTTCACGGGTTAACTGAAATATACATGTGTTACGGCCTGAAACAGCACCGTTATCCATTTACACTGGGATTCGGCATCCTCAGGGGTTCAAAAGAGGTCGCAAATGCCCCAAAATGGCCAAAAATGACACTTTTTGCCCGTTAGATTTTCCTGAAACTTGGCCAAAATGTGAAGACCATTGTTCTTAATATTAATTCAGTATGGGTGACACTGAAAAAATTCTGGTTCGCATCCCTCTGGGACTTTTAGGGCTAAACAAAAACATGCTTTTTTGAAGCTCTTTTATCATATTACTCAAAATATGATATTTATGTCTATATAGTGGTTTACTATGGTGATGAATTTAAATATATATGTCTTAAGGCGTGAAACTGCACTGTTTGTCTATTTTTACTGGGATTCGGCGTTCGCATGAGCTCAAAGGGGGTCATAAATGCCCCAAAATTGCAAAAATGGCACTTTTTACCCCATAACTTATGCCCCATCCATTAGATTTTTCTGAAACTAGGCGAAAATGTAAAGGCAAAAAATTCCCGTTGCATTCCCCGGGGCTCTAAAGTGGTCAAAAATGCCCCAAAATGGCCCAAAATGACACTTTTGCCCCATAACTTTGATCAATCCATTAGATTTTTCTGAAACTTGGCCAAAATATGGAGCCTAATGTTCTTAATATAAATCCAGTATGGGTGACACTGGCAAAATTCAGGTTCGTGTCTCTGTGGACTTATAGTGCTAAAAACGCCCCTTTTGTGGCTCTTTTTTCATATTTCACAACAAAAACTTTATATCTCTTACTATATAGTGTTTTTTCACGGTGGTCAACTCAAATATACATGTGTTACGGCCTGAAACTGCACCGTTATCTATTTACACTGGGATTCGGCGTCCCCAGGGACTCAAAAGAGGGCAAAAATACCCCCAAAATGACACATTTTGCCCCATAGCGTTTGATCCATCCATTAGATTTTTATGAAACTTGGCCAAAATGTGGAAGCCATTGTTCTTAATATTAATTTAGTATGGGTGATCCTGACAAAATTCTGGTTCGCATCACTCTGGGACTTTAGCGCTAAAAAAATGCCGTTTTGAAACTCTTTTTTCATATTACTCCAAAGGTTAATATTTGTGTCTATATAGTGGTTTTCCATGGTGCTGAATTGAAATATACATGTCTTAAGGCGTGAAACTGCACCATTTGTCTATTTTCACTGAAATTCGGCGTTCCCAGGAGCTCAAAAGGGGGTCACAAATGCTCCAAAATTGCAAAAATTACACTTTTTACTCAATAACTTTTGCCCCATCCATTAGATTTTTCTGAAACTTGGCGAAAATGTGAAGGCAACGTTGGCCCTTCACACTTATCACATTCATCATTTCTTCACTATTTTTTGTGGCGTCGTCTCACATGCAGCACCAGAGAGTGACCACATACGCGCGGCTTGTTAATTTTAAGATAAACGTCAAATTTATCGCTTCAGCATTAAGGAAAGCGAGCGTATGTAAATAATTTGAATATTTATACTTAATACGGAAAATAAAAAACGCACCACACGAAGGAGGTAGAGAGAAATATAATACGAAACGTAGTATAATAATTATATTTTACTTGGGAGTCACCACTTATCAAGGCCTGAAACTACTCGATTACGTTTGATTTAATTTCAAATAAATCAAGGATTGTTCCTCGATGTAAGTATTGTGTAGTAGAATTGGTAAGCTTTAGAAGCCAAAATAACGTATGTTTTAATAAGTACATTAAAAAGCTAAGTTCGGTGTAAATAGAAACACATATAATGAGGTGTTGAATTGATAGACTAATGGCATTTAACATAAATAAGTTCTAAAGGAAATTATTCTTTTCGTTGTCGCTCTACTTATATAAAGTTAGGTATGTGTATACGTTTATATATCTGTATGTAGAGAACTTACTCATTAACTAGTTAACCGATCATTATAAATTTAGAAATACATTTTCTAAAATGGCGATATATATGTGTGTGTGTGTGTGTGTGTGTGTGTGTGTGTGTGTGTGTGTGTGTGTGTGTGTGTGGAGTTTATGCTTTAATAACAAATTTAACATATAGTTGTGCATCAAGCATATAAAGTTGTGATACGAAAAGAAAATAGTCCGTGGTTAAGCGAAATACACCCTATATCAAAGTTGAATCAAGGTATCCACTCAACACGATCATTGATCAATTGAGATCATTGTTGCTTGAACGCAATGTTTATCCTATTGTCTTGGTAACCACAGTGCCATCATTAGAAGGAATTAAGTTGAGATTGGTTCCACATGGCTTTGGGTCTTTTTGCGCTAAGTAGATTTTTCTCGGATTATTATTGCCTTGGCGAACCTTCTTTTCGTGCGGATGCAATGTTCAATGTAGAATCCATTTTGGTTGTGGAAATAGAAAAGCAATAGCAACAAATATTGCCGCAATTTGATACAATTTGAAAAACCTATGTCCTTATCTAACATGAGATGTTTTGCCATTGTTATAAAAATAATTTACATTTCCGTTCAGGTGTATATGCGACGTTGTTGGACGTTATTATAGCTGTTATTGTGCAATTAACAATACGTAGAGATTCAACTGGGTGCTCATCTCCAACGTTTTTACGACATTATTATAAAATTGCAAAATGTTGTAGCTAACATTTTTTTTTTTTTTTTGCATTAGACATATAAACTCAGATTACTTTACAATTTTTGTAAGGTATGACTTTTTCATACTTTATAAATTGAGAATCATTAATTAAATCATCATTAAATTTCTGAAATAGTCCTTTTAGATATATTATATCAATTGGTTCTGAGTAGTTAAAGTCCGCACACGTTATGTAGCAGGGGGAAATTACGGCAACCGTGCCACTAAGACGCGCGAAGAGTAATATTTGTTTGTGGAATGAGACGCTGAAAATAAAAAGCTAATCGCTTAGCGGTCAAACGAGTAGAATGCATAGTGAAAGGAAAAGATGAATCATGAATTGGAACAAATACATTGAGGATATTGCCAGGGTTACTGCAAAGAAGTGCTCTCTCTCTCTCTCTCTCTCTCTCTCTCTCTCTCTCTCTCTCTCTCTCTCTCTCTCTCTCTCTCTCTCTCTCTCTCTCTCTGTCGCGCTAAAAAGTTGTTCACACTTGAGAGTATCTTATAAATCTATAAGACCACTATTCGCTCTGCATGGAGTATTGTTGCACATCTGCACTGGTACATCTGCCGCTAGTCTTCAACCTAAGTCCTGCGCTATCAACCAAACTCCAACCCTTGCCCCGTCGCTGAAATATTGCGTCTCTGTGTTTGTTTTACAAGTACTTGAATTGAATGCGTTCCGACGAACTCAAAGCACTTGTATCCCCTCAACGTAAATACACCCAACTAACCCGACGAGTTGCAAAATCCCACCTCTTCACTGTGTAGATCCTTGGATACCGAAAAGCTTTATATAGTTTCTTATATAGTTTCTTCCGCTGAACTGCTGGATTTTGAAATTCCCTCTCGAGTTTTTGCTTCCTTGGCTGTACTGATATACAGAATTTCAAGTGTAGTGTAAACAGAGATCTTGCTGCTCAACTCCCTACGTAGTATCCCTGTCGAATTGATTTCAAATAGTAGTTCCTTACGTTTGAGGTGAAATAACAGTAAAAAAAAGTGTAACAATAATGAAATATTTATTTAATGAGATGTACGAAATAGAATGCATGTGAGAATTGTGGATGAGAGTTTGTTCATGCATTTTTTGTGTGTTTTAAGAGATTAAAGAGTATTAGTGGGAATAAGATATGATTACAATAAGAGAAGTGTCTAAAAGTTAGTAAATAATAATATCTCCAAGAACTTTCAACGTCACCTTTCGTTATGGGAACCTTTGCAGCGAGCAATATGTCGAAAAACTTTCTGTATTAGAATTCGTGGGCAAAGAAAGTAAAAGACAGAATCACGTGATTGGGGTCCGTCGGAGTGTTCAAAGCTAGCAACAAGAGATTCAAACGTGTGTATTTTCGTATTCAAGTCCGCTACAATTCGTTTAACGGGGATGAAACTAAAACCTGTTAGCATAAATCACTACAGAATATTTCTCAACCGATTTATTGGCCAGTCCATACAAACCAAGTGCTTAGATTCCTGTTTCTTCAAGGCTATAAAATAATAGCAGGCAGCATATAAATTTTGTTCCTTGCAGTTTATGTACACGGAAATATATGCATTAAATGCTGAAAATCAATATCTGTACATAGATGTCGCGACATTTTTAAATTATTCCAGCATTTGAATGTATCTTTTTATCGTGAACATTCGCAAAATGCTAGTCAATAAAAAAAATATTTACACAATACGTAACTCAATTATTTTACTATAATTTAGAGAAAAATTGACACGGGAATTATTTAAATTTAAAAAAAATAGTTTAAACTTACATTATTGCACAAATAACGATCAATAATTGAGAGACATTTATTGATATTCTTTCTTTTTTTTTGTAAGTGGTCTAAAACTATTACAAAATCGATAGTATCGATCATCGAAATTAATGTAAAGATTTTTACTGGTTCGAATATTATTGATTGTGATGAGGTCGGTATATTAGTTTAATGATCGTTTATTTAAAACTAACAAATAGAACCTCATCAAATGACGTAGACTTTATATTTTATGGGTTACCTGTAGCTATTGTTACGTAAATACACACACACATAATCACGCAAAATACATTGATTTTGTAATCGAGTAATATTTTTTTAAAATCAATTTTAATTGGTCTAATTAACCGTAATTTACCATTCACTCATCAAATCACACATCTCCTACTACCTTTCTGTCTATTGTTCTCACTATCTCTTCACTGAATGATCTATTACATCCAGACATTCAATTTATACATTTGATACAGTATTTATTACTTTCGTTTCCGTTTATCTCTCTCTAACTTATCTATCTCTGTTTATTAACAGTTCAACTAAAGAGCAGATAGGAATAATCCATTAAAAAAATAAGGATAGCATCTTGTATTAATACTATTTAACCTATATCTTAATGTAAAACGAGAGAAATGACAAAAGAAGGAAAAGAGGGTATAACAAACAGAAACAGTATTTTCGATATATTTTCATCATTTCAATTTTACTAACTTTGAAAACTGAAATCTTTCTGGTTCAATAAATGTAACACGTGTTTATATATATTATATAATGCCGATAAACTTCAAAAGTCTAACATCATAACAGAATAATGGAAGAAATATTTTCAGAAAAATACCGAAGAGAAAAAATACATTTATATCAATAATATAGTGGATGGGCGAATAAAAAAGAAAAATATTGATATGTAAAATGGATTGTTGTTTGAAAATGTCACACTGTATGTTAGATATATAACTTTGTATATCTAATGTATGACGTAAAGATGAAAATTTGTTTTTATTTTGACATGAACAGTTTTAATAACAAAAGATACATAAAAAAAAATCTGATTTGTTAATGTTTCTGACCATGTTTTAGTCTATTTCTATAACTTTTGTAAAAAGGGGCATAGATAAATCTCTCCCGTTAGTGTTTCCTGGTACATATTTGTTTAAGTGGTTAAAAAACAAAATCTGAGCTTTCATCGATTTTTTTTAATACTTAGTCCTGCTTGATATTGTTTTAATAATCAAAGATATAGAAAGTCGAAAACGTTTACACCATAGCACTTCGATCTATTGCATTGCGTACACAAGAAACACCATTTTGGAAGACACGTACTTTTGTAGCACTGTTATTATTATTTAATATTTTAATCTCGGCATTGTAAGTAAAATGCTCTATATTTCCTAACTATCTACTATCTGAGTTTTGATGGAAAAATCCAAATATTTATTTTTACATTTGACTAATGCCAGCGATTACCTGAATTTTACCTGAATTTTTACATTTGACTAATGCCAGCGATTACCTGAATATAAAATTAATAAGATAATATCTACCAAACACCATTTAGTTCTGCTCAATATTTACTACTTTGGACTCTTTCGATAACAATGGTAAACCTTTTATCTGTTAATTATTATTTACATTTACATCTTGCACTATACCTGATTAATCATGCCCTGTTTCGTTATTATTTTATATCTTAAACTTTAATGTAAAAATCAAATATTAAACCTTAAAATAAAGTACTTGTTTTATTAGAAATATCTGATCCCGATTTATTAAGAGCACAAATTCTACCGCTTTCACTAGTAAACTGCTAACACATCTTTCCTTTAGATAAATGTTCATGTAAATATTTTAACAATTTAAATAAACTAACACTTGTTTCATTCTAAGTAAGATAAATCAATGGGAAGGAAGAAACGTTGATTCACTGAAATAGGATATCTGAGAATAGTAATATAAACATTTGTTATTTATTTCGAGCAAATACAATGTTTTTAGAGAGGACTTTCTGCTTTCACTTGTGAATTAACAGCGTACTTTTTGTTTTTGTTTTATGTTTATGTATAATTGTAGTGACTTTGTATTTACGGTAGTAGTAGTAGTAGTAGTAGTAGGAGGAGGAGGAGGAGGAGGAGGAGAAGAAGAAGTAGTAGGACGAGGAGTAAATAAATTTTGTTTTAATCGCTGTACATACATTTTGGGGTTTTTAGTAGTGGTATCGATGTAGTCAAATGATATTTTTTCAATTAATCAATTAATAAAACTACATTTTAAAAATTCCTTTTGTAAATAAATTATTTAATTCAGAATCTGAATCCACCACAGTGCATTTACGTTTCTCCTTAAATAGGTATAGTTTCATCTTTTCTAATTAAATAGCAGAGAAAGCAGGCAACGCCAGATAGGTAAGCTAATACAAAACATAAAACATACTTTAAGTCTGAACACCAATCTGGGTGTTTTCGATGTGTATAAGTTTTTATTAGCTGACAATAATTTCATTTTGACAAAATCCTATTTGAATTAAGGAATACACCTCACTACTATTTAAAAAAAAAAGGGAAACTGAACCGCTCTACCCACCCCTATTGTAAGCTCTAATGCTCTGTTGTAAAACCTTTAGAAACCCGGATTTCAGGATTAAATTGAAATGTTCATTTGAGTCTGAACGATGAAATGAATCATTACCTATAACTGATATAGTGGTTTGATTTTTTTCATAACTGTATAAGAATTCCTTTCTGCAGAACACTGCTATGATTGTCTATCTGCTTGAAATTAATAGAATTTATTTCGCATCACGTCGTATAACGATTGAAATTGGCCTCTTTAGAGCGTTCGTAATTGAGTTAAAGATAATTCTGGTTCTAGGGTTCAAATTAGGCAACCATTTTGAACAGTTATCTCAACAATGATGATTTCACAAGGATAAATGTTATACCTATATAGACAATAATTAAACATTTATTATGAAATAATTATTTATAGCTTTCTTTCGACCGTTCATCTTAATGAAAGATAATGCAAGCTGTTTAATCTAAGTTATAAACGAAAGTTAATTTCTTTTGCGCACTGTTAGGACGGCTGACTATGCTTGTCCATCTGCTTGACATAGATAGTATTTATTTCTCATCATGTGTAATGATTAAAATTGCCTTAATTAGTGAGAGCGTTCGGAATTGAGTTAAAAGTGGCCTTTCTATCATGGTTAGAACCGTGCGACCGGTTTGAAATTATCTCTAAACTGATGAATATGTAAGGATAAAATGTGCACGTATGTAGATAATTTAATATTTCTTATTAAGTATAAAATCAAACTAAGTCAAATTTATTTTGAAAAAAATAGCAGAGTGCACAATGTAAAGAGATAGATGGAACTATTTACATATAGTTTGAATATTTTTTCAAGACGATTTTAAGCCTAAATATGACAGTCATCGTTCCTCTGATAGATCATTCCACAGAGCAGAAACAGAGAGAATGCTGCCTTTCTTTTATTGAGCCAAAGTTACTGTTGTAAATCTTTTGCGAGTGTTCACGGATGACAGCGTTGAAGTGATAAAATATACAAATATTATAAATATAAAAATAAATGTAAAATATAAATTTACATTCATTAGTATTTTAACCACATAGTTGGTGATACTGTAAGCCACGACCATAACTTCTATCGCACCCTGCTGCTCGTGACAATAGATTTAGTCTTTGTTAAGTAATCGTGAAGAGTTCTATAATCCTCCTAATTGCTGATCGTTGAACAGGCTCCAGGTGTATATCTTTTTGTAGATAAATATAGCACGCACATACACACACACACATACACACATGCATACATATAGTGCATTTGAAAACAATAAACGATATATGCTTTTATTAATACATAGTTGAAATGTAAAAATTAATCAAAAATAGTGAAAGTCAGCAATTTTCGATAACTTAAACACTAATTTACCATACATGTAGTTTAGTTTTCTCTGTCTCCGAGTTTTTATTGAGATGCCCACTAATAATTTTAAAACATAAAATCAATACTGCTGAAAGTGTTAGCTTTTAACTGAATAAATTCAGAAATAAAAACATTATAAAATAAAATATTTAATAGTGGATAATGCGATATTGTATTAATGTGGTGTTATTTAGTAGGTATTGTTTAGTTAGAAAGATGGTTAAAAATGAGATACCTAAAGAGGCAAAAGAATCTACCAGATCAGTGTTCAAGTGAGTCGTGGTTAAAATATTAAATCTGGAATCAAACAGCCTCTTGAAGTAGTAAAACTAAGTGATCGACTAAGAGTGCTAGTACAAGAACTTACAGCGCAGCCATGAAGACCATAAACTAGCGTGTCAGTAATGGAAGTAGTTGTGCCATCGTTTTGACGGCTTCGAAATTAAGCCTTTTTATCTACCTCCTTCAACATAATTCGTACACTTAGTAGACATTATTTCCTCGACAAGTTTCTTTCTCCCTTTTTTTTTTATCTCAGCTTTGTCATTCATCGCTTTCAATATCTTGCTGGTGCAAATGGTGCCTTTTATTCTGCTTTTTCGTTTCATCACACTGATCTTTCTCTCGCTATCTCGCTCTCTCTGATATTACACCTTAGTTTCTTTTCATATATTATGCATAAGTATATACACACATACATAGATAGAGATATATGGATAAATATGTATATATATGAATATTAAGATATATGTACATGTTGGTATAACATCTTACCATTTCTCTTTCCTCTCTCTTTCTCTCTCTTGTTGCTATATATATATATATATATATATATATATATATATATGTGTGTGTGTGTGTGTGTGACTATTTTGGTAAATATTTATTTAAAAAGGAAAGAAAAGAAAAGATCATTCTATATAAATCCTGTTTCACGTGATTGAATAACTATCAACGAATGTTCCACGCTCCACAAGGCTTTTATTGTCAACGAAATCGGCGAATTCGCCAATTTTTAAATCAAATCGGCGCATCGAAAGACAGCTTTACATGCCTCCTCGCAGTGACGTTCATTTTTCTTATGGCTATGTTAGAGGTAGCAAAAAAAAAAAAAAAAAAAAAAAAAAAACAGAACGCCAAAATAAAAAAAAACAGCGTGTATTGCAAAGCATACAATAAGTAGGTTGTTCCGGATATCAACTAACACATTACGGCTTAGTCTTCCGCTATTCATTGAGATTGAAATAGTCTATTAGTAGGTAACATAAGTTAGTTCCGTCACAACACCCCCTACCAAGCTGATAACTCCAAAGGGTGTATCTATATTTTTTCCTCTTTGAGTGGACCATGATTTTCCTTTTCCTGCTAGAATGTCGTAGTTCTGGTGTGATTGAGGAGGCTCAATATCAAACGTGTCGTAGACGGTTTCAATAGTCTCTACTTCTTAGGGGATTCATTGTTCAGGGCGAAATTTTAACTTTTGATTTGCAAGAAAACGTTTTATTGCAATTTGCTCATGTATTAATCAGGACAAGTTAATAAAACAATTAATTACTTGTGTGGGTAGATATCGTCACAAGTAATTGAGGGTCAATAAACCTCACCTAGTACCTCGCTAGTAATAATCCATCATAAAAGGGGCGAAACTGCCCAAGGGGTTTCCACTAGTGTTGTTAACCTAGTGAACTGTCTATTTTGAAAAGACGCCGAGTAAAACGGTGCGGCAGTTATTCCATATTGTGGAAAAACAGTTTGAGTGCTATTATTTTGCTGCACGCAATATTTTTGAGTGACGTTGACTCACGATAAATAATGTTCTAATACTGGGGGGAATAGAATTGCGACTGATACGTATTGCAGTGTAGCTGAAGTTTTCGTATCTGGTGAAAAATCGCCTATAGTCGCATTGACATTTACGACTGAGTCGGTTGACAAGGGTGTCATCACTTTAGAACAAGCGATAGAGTACCCTGCCTGATTTTCATTTCTTAGTTTGTGGTCATGCGCATTTCTCGTAAGAGAAGAGCTACTTTTGTTCGGTCTACAACAGTATCGGTTTGTTTGCGCTTTATGTTTGGGTTTTTATGGTCTATAACAAGAAAAGTTTCTTTTAATTTGTTTTTAAGGCATGGGTGACTTTTTATTTTCGTTTGCAAAAATTATTGCTTGGCTGGTTGCATCATTTAAATTTATGAATCCAGTCCAACCCGAGTAGGTTAGTGATATTCCTTAATACATAAGCTTTTCATTTTTTCGCCTTTCCCAATAATGTGATGTTAACTACAAATTCACCTTCGAAGTTAATTTTCTAACCGTTAACGGCCTTTGCTGTTTTGCGTGTAATCAGCATTGTGGGGCTATTCAATTTCTTCCAGATATTTAAATTTACTATTGAAGGGTCTGAACCCGAATCGAGTTGCATTTTTATTTCTTTATCATGCATTTTTATAGTCACATATTTTTGCAACCCTTCTTTGTTTATTTCTAGTCTTTGCTAAACGCACTCGGGTTTTGTATTTCATTTTATTTCTGC
This sequence comes from Euprymna scolopes, assembly GCF_053919585.1. NCBI lineage: Eukaryota > Metazoa > Mollusca > Cephalopoda > Sepiida > Sepiolidae > Euprymna > Euprymna scolopes. The sequence goes on from NC_136501.1 coordinate 37,279,034, forward strand.
AATTTTATTTTTGCAATGAGTACCTTTGTGTGCTATATTTTTACATATTAAACATTTTCTTCATAAATATGGACAGTCCTTAACCCAATGCAAATTACCACATCGATTACATGGAGACGGGATTTTCTTCAAATTCTTTTTTCGCTATGTGTTCTTTTTTCCTTAACTTGTATTTTATTTTTTACGTGTTTTTAAATGGCCTGTTTGATTTTATCTGCGCGACTCCAGATTCGATATCTATTGAATCTTTTTTAATAATTTCTATTCTCTGGTAGTCTTCCGTTTACTTTTGTAGGGTTAGGTTTGGTGCATTTTCTAATTTTGTTAGGACACGCCCCCTAATTTCTGAATCTCAACCTTAAGTTAGTTATTGCACAAATACTAAATATTAGAAATTGTCTGCACTGAGTTCTGCAAGTTTGAATTCGTCGCATTGCTTATTTACTATAGCTGCATACATTGCGAAATCATTTTCGTCATTTTTCTGCAAATTCAGACATGACTAACGCTTATTGAATAAAGATATTTTCCGGCTAAATAGTTCTGTAAAGAGTTTCACCGTCTTGGCGAAAGATAATTCCGACGTGTTATGTAGTAAAATAAAATCCACCAATTTGTTATGCTCGACTGTGTCTAGTTTCCGTAATAATAAACAAACATTTTCTGGTCCGATCACTGTTTGCAATCGATACTAAAACAATCTTTTTTATAAAATTGTTGTGGCGGAACTTACGTATGTTACCTATTAAAAGACTATTAAAACCTCAATAAATACCGGGAGAACACTTGCTTAGCTTTTCGTCGTGAGTTCTTTTGAATGCTGGGGGTATTTTAAATTCATGTGACCTCTGTGAGTTCGAAACCCGGCGTGGCCACTGTTATAGCACTGTTAATGGTTGCAAAGAAAAACAGAACGCTAAAATAAAGTAACAACAGGTATTGCAAAGCAAACAATAGGTGGGTTATTCGTCGTAGCTGACGAACGATCTAGGTTAGTCCACCGGATAGCGACTGACACCTTACGAGTTTACCAGTATTTATTGAGATTTTAATAGTCTATTAGTAGATAACATGGGTTAGTTCCGCCACAGCAATTTTATAAAATTATTTGTATATAATGACGTGAATTAAAGCTTAAATGCAAAAGTCAAGTATCATGGTTCAATTGTGCTCTAAACAGAAACATTCATCCCATATGTGCACCTGCCTTATCAAAGAAGCTACTTTTGATTTTATACGCTGAACTCTTTTGCTTGTGCGGTGATAAAACTTCCCAATGCACTTGTGATTTTAGGCTGTACAAGGATGTTAACTTTAACCAAAGCCGGACTCTCTTTTCTTTAATTTAATTCTTTAATCGTATTTTTCAATTATTAATTTTCGATACTTATCATAGACATTCCGATACAAAAGTTATTTAAAAACACCCCAAGACACATAAAGTACATTTTTGTGTAATGTCAATAAATCGGCTCAGCTGTTTCGGAATCCATATGGAACTAACTCACATACACACTCAGACAAAATACCTTATATATATATATGTGTGTGTGTGTGTGTGTGTGTGTGTGTGTGTGTGTATTTATGTGGAGAAATTGAATTAAAATTCACATGATTATTTTATGAGACTAATCACGTATATAGATTTCTTCCAACAGGAATACATTTTACGTCACCTGTATCTCTTTCAGAACCTCTTCTCTTTGTTTTATAAAATATATATAAAGGAATATTGGAGAAAATTAATTTGAGAAAAGTCGTTTAACTATATCTTGACATTTCTTCGGGATATGTCGGTCCTTCCTTCTAACGAAATGGTTCAAAATGAATATGATGTCCGACAAAGAATAAAATTTATTATCAGGAAATATCGTTTTCAGCGAAGTTTTCTATTCTTTAGTTAACGTTTTATCTAGATGTGAAAGAAATGCATACTTCTGAAAACGGTTCTCAATATTCTTTCTTTTTTTCTGGTATGATAATATCTCATTTTCTTTCATATATTTACATCAATTCTATTGCGTTCATGTACATTACAATACCACTGTGAAATTTACGAATATCACTCTCCAGTTAAAATTATGGATTTAAAAGCAATTTAATGAATTTTACGCAATGAACCGTTTGCAACAGGTATAATGTGTCAGCATTGAATAACCAAAACATTTTGATATGCCATAAAGCCGAAATACACATCAAACTTAACAATGAACTTTGTACTAAGCATCTGTTATTTAAAACTCATACTAAAAAGTACAAACCCAACTGCTACTCGCTACTCCAAATTCAACGACGTTATTCTAAGCATGTAATACCGACGTTAACTGTTCAACAGCAGTTGTCGACCGCTTCACGTTAAGACGCCTAAACAAGCAGCGTAACTTAGAGCATGCGCACAAAGGTACGTAAATTTGGTGCGGGCGCATGCCCTGAAGAGACGCACATTGCAGTCAGCTGAGTTGGTTTTCTTCTCAGCTTTTCTCTTTTCTACTTCTGCTTTCATTTATGGAGCCATTGAAACTTGAATATATCGATCCGAGCACGCATGCGCGGCTCATCTGGCCTCTCACTGCGTTAACATATTTCGCTGTTGCGCTTGTACGTTTGTTTGTGGCATTTTAAGAGTGGAGATAGCAGAGCGGGAAGATAAAAGGAAGGTTGAAATAGTGTTGAAAAAAAACAGGGGGGCAGAGGGGGGCGCCATGAATGGAGAAAAGGGGGGAAAATGAGATTATATGAGAAGTGGAACAAATTAATAAATAAATAAACGCGTTAAAATCGACTAAGTGTAAGATTAGAAATGAATAAAAATATTCAAATAGGCATGCGCTAGCGCATACACGTACAAACACGGATACTTAAATACACACACGCATATATATATATATATATATATATATATATATATATATATATATATATATATAGAGAGAGAGAGAGAGAGAGAGAGAGAGATGGTAAAATTTTAAATTTGAAGTTACTTCTCCGAGTGAATAAAACACAAACACTTCATTGTAGCTAACTTGCCATAAGTATATATATATATATATATATATATATATATATATATATATATATATATATGTATATATATATAAGTTCAAACGGAAAAATAAAACCAACATTATTTACCCATGTGCACTATTATTTTTTTCGTCCCCTAATAGGTCTCTTTAAGTACAATGCAAAAGTTTTATACTCTCATATAACTCAAAAACAGACCGGGCCCCAACCAATCCGCTTCACACTATCCTTAACTGAAAGGATAACAGAATCGACAAGCTAAAATGTAAAGCTGATTTTCTCTTAAAGAATGAATAAACTACAGATATCAGGAAGATAACCCAAAATGCACTATCGATCATGAAGGCAGATGATCCATTCGAAACTGATAATTTTAATCCAATAAAAATGTTCAGATTTAAAGACCAGAACATGATCCAATCCGGCTTGAAAAAAGACATCGGAAAGCATAAAGAAGGTGTGTTTGAATGCTGATAAATTAGCAAATATATATAAAATGTGGCCATCAGATTACCAAAAAGTATTCATAAACAAAGTTTCGAAAGCATAAAAAAAGGACACAACTGCCACAGAAACGATAATTTACGGTGTGTACGAAGGCACTATGTAAATTCACTAAAATGGCAATTCACTCTTTCATGAAATGTTCACATATACTGTCAGAGAGTGGTTACATTAACACACAATGAGAAATTTCTAGAGAAATAAATAGCGAGATAATATATGTATATATATATATATATATATATATATATATATATATATATATATATATATATATACATATATTTGTTCTAGAACTAAATGATATTTAGGATTTATGTTATGTACTTAAGTTGTATAGGAACAAAGTCCAAAGGTAACAAAAGTTGATTCACTTATGAAATATATGTGTATGTATATGTCTAAAGATATTTTATTAAATAAGGTAAATAATTGAAATGTGCGATTTTTAATGCATGACAACTTATTAGGAACTGTATTATTGTTTATTAGAAGCTATGCAATGTCTTGTCTTATAATCTGTGTTGACATTACTAATGTTCTAAACTATAGAACTTAGGTCGTATGGTTTACGGATAGAATGGATGTCGTTCAAATAATATAATAATGTTCAATCAATGTTTCTAGAAGTAAAATATTAATGATACTGAAATTTCCTCAAAAAGAAACTTCAAATACCTAATTAAGTGAAAGTTTATTTTAACTGACATAGAGAGTAGACACTGCATTGTGAATGCGCTGTGGGCATGTCACGTAACTCTCGCTTCTCCTAATTTGTCTCTCAGTTTTCGTTTAGAATGAGTGATTTTTCTGACAAAGGGAGAACATCTGTATTCTAGGTTGGCAATATTTTTGCGTGAGCGGTCACCTGAGATGTCGGAAATAATCTGTTTCTATTTCTATCCTTGTAGCCATGTCACTAACAAGAGTGCTAAAAACAAACGTTTTACCTAGCTGACGTTACCCGCTTAATAGTCAGAGACCCGAACCTTGCACTAACCACTAAGGAGGCCATCCTATCAGCAGGTGCAAAGTACTGAAGCTGCTGTATTGCCATTTAGAGAATGGATTCTGGACCATGCAATAGTTTCTGGAGAGGCTTCTCGATGCTATATTAGTGGGTAATTTTACGGTTTTACCTCATCATGTTCTACAAAAAATAATTTCTTCACTTCTTTTCCTCCCTTACTTTCGCTCTCTGCCCTGCTCAAACCGTCTGACGACCTATTCCACAAATCCTAAAACTCCATGAAAAATCTCTAGAAAGAATACACGATTAAACCCAGAACCCCAACTTCCGACGTAGATCCCCACTACCATGTCTCCTTCTCCAACATCAGGGGTCTATATTCCAACCTTCCAGAGGTTGAAATCCAATTACAGGAGACCAAACCAGACCTATTCTTCCTAAGCGAAATTGGCATTGGACCGACTATCTGTCTAGATGAGTTCGTAATTAAAAAATATTCTAATTTAACATACAAATCTGACTCCCAAGATCGCCAGGGGCATGGATTATGTTCCTACATTGAAGATGGCTTTCCATTTGGTAGGGGCATCTCCAGAGAAGACCCTAGTTTACCCTATATATGCTTCTGGGTTGCACTTGCTTACACTACTGTGTTTATATTTTCCCTCTATCGCCCCCCCCCCAAACAACAGAGTTACTATCTTTAAGAACATATCTGAGAAAATTGATCACATCCTGTCTGCTCATCCTTCGGCTAATATTCGCGTCTGTGGAGACTTCAATGTTCACAATGTGGAATGGTTAAAACCCACTCAAACAAGACAGATGATGAGGAGAGGTTCCGTCACAATTTCTCTATTGCATATGACCTAACTCAGATTGTTCATGAATCCACCCGTTTGTCCAACACTAATGATCAGTATGCAAGTCTCCTAGAACTTTTTCCCACAACTTGTCCTGAGCTATGTTCATCTTCTGTTCAGTCTCCACTGGGATTTTCTGACCACTCAGTTGTCTCAGTTAAGAGAAAAGCAGAATGTTATAAATACTCCGACATATCTCTCCATCTTACAATATATCGATACTCTATGGCTGACTGGGATAGCTTTGTACATTTATATCAGATCAATCCCTGCATTCTATGTTTAAAAAGAATGTGTCTTCTATAGTATCAGACCTGACGGAATGGTTAATTGAAAGTATAGACCGCTTCATACCCTCCAAAAATTTCCAGCAAAAACCTAACAGCCAGTCGTGGTTCTCTCCAGAATGTGCTGCTGCCATTGCGCACTAAAGACACTATTTCCATTGCTTTCAACGTAACAGATGTACTGAGATTAAAGCCATATTCAGAACTGCCAGTAACCACTGTAAAAAGTAATAAAGAACGCGAGAAAGTTGTATGCTGAGTCTGTCAAGTCCAAAGTAGCTGAACAGCGGCTTGGTTCCCAACTGTTTTATCAAATAACAAACAGAGTCCTGAACAGAAGTGTGTGCTCTATCCCAACAATTATCAATGGACCTGTGGTAATCTCATCAGCATCGGACAAAGCCAAACTCTTTGCCAAGAACTTTGCAGCTAATTCTACCTTATGTGATCAGGGTTGCTAACATTGCGTTTTTACTACTGTGTTTGAAATATCTGTGCATGATGTTGCCAAGCTAATCAAAAACCTTGATTCCAGTAAAGCAACTGGCCCTGACGGCATTTCTATTATAGTACTCTGAAAGTTTCAACCAGAAGTAGCTCCCATACTTACAAAGTTGTTTAAGCCCTGTGATAAGGAGAATTGCTTCCCAACACCCTGGAAAACCTCATCAGTATGTTCCGTATTTAAAACTTTAGGTGGTCGGTCATCTCCCTCTCAATACAGACCAATCAGTCTCCTATGCATCATGAGTAAGTTCCTGGAATCTATTAAATAGAGAAGTAGTCAACAACCTCAGTAAAAATAATCTCCTCAATGATATGCAATATTGTTTCCGTTCTGTTAGATCTATTGCAGATGTGCTAAGTTATATCTCATAGGATTAGTGAATTTATCGACGGCTGCTTCCTTTCTAGAGCAATTGCTCTTGACATATCAAAGGCCTTTGATAGTATATGACATAAAGTTCTACTCCACAAAATCTCCAGCTACAGCATAGCTGGAAATGTCTTTTCAATTATTAAATCATTTCTTTCTTATAGGTTTATAAGAGTAGTAGTTGATGGGCAGAAATCAGAAGCTCGCAATATTAATGCTGGAGTCCCTTAGGGGTTCATCCTGGGCCCAACTTTCTTCCTGATTTTTATCAATGATCTCCCAAATCACATCCTAAGGTCATTCGTGGACATTTATGCTGACGACACTACCATCTTTAGCAAAGGCTGTAAACGATCTTGATCACATGGTGCAATGGGGAAAGATGTGGCTGGTTAATTTTAATGCATCTATAACCAAGCGTCTACCTTTATAAACCAATGCTCTGATCCCCGTCTGGCATCAATTGAAATGAATGACCCTGGTCTTGAGGATGCTCCATGTTTTGACAACCTTCTGGGTCTGACCTTTACTTCTGATCTGAGATGAAATATATACATCAAATCCTTTGCCAAGGCTGCTAGAAAAATGGTGGGATCGTTCTACCGATTCAGTAGATATCTCACTGCTGATATAATTCTCTACCCGTATAAGAACCAAGTACGTCCAAGGATGGAGTACTCTTGCTACATCTAGGCAGGAGCTGCTAGAAGCAACATCAAAATAGACTTTGTAGTCTAAGTAGGGATGCCCTTTTCGCTTTCCTGCAACCTCTTTCCCACAGAAGAGACGTTGCGAGCCGATCTCTGCTTTATTTTTATCGCAAGTGCTCGTCTAAGCTCCAATCTATGGTACCCCCCTGTCCTGACTTTCATGAAAAATACTCGCCTAACTTAAACCACTATCAATAATTTCCACCACTTTTTATCTGTGCCTAAACTTAAACGTAGATTCAATGAACAAAGCTTCTTTCTGCACACCTATGGAACTTTGTTTCGTTTTCCTGTTTTTCAACTAATTACAATATGGTCGTCTTCAAGTACAACGTAAACAAATTCTTGATGAGCCATCCCCTTAGTTAATCCAATTTACCAAATTTCCACTACTAATGATTACTACGATATTTTCCCATTGACTACTGCACATTCATTAATCTTTGTCCTTGTGTAGCCTTCGGGCCTTGATAAATGTTGACTCCTTTGTAAAAAAACAATGATCAGAAAGAATTGCTTTATCAATTTAAGTGACATTGAACATTAACAGTGTATTCGATTAAATCCTACACATTTTCGTAAACGATTCTTATAATGCACAAGTATATTCTTATAAAGAACGAATATCTCTAAGATATGTTGTCAGCTTGTTTCAAAAAATAAAATGTGCAACTTTATTAGCAATAAAGAGTTTAGACTAGCAAAATGTCTTGTTAATCTTAAATTGTCTCCGATTTTCTAATCATATACAAAATTGAGACACGGTGTGTTTCTGCTACAACTTTACGTTTAGAGTATAAACCTAAAAGGGTTCTGTTATCTTTACATAAAAAAATAGCGTTCTTGAAAAATATTAATTCATTTATTTTTAGTGTGAATTTTTCTTTATATGGTACAAAACTCAATGAATTTGGTTGTTTTACTGGTTATTTTGATTTAGGACATATCAAAATTTTCAGGTTATTTAATGCAGAATCTAGTAAAAAAAATTTGATATAAAAAAGAATGTCATGATTCCAAATTCTTACTTATATTATAGCAAATACATACTTTTTTTACGATTAATTTTCATATTAATTTGTTTGGGGGTGTATATGTTGTAAATAAATTATCTATAAAGGATACACTCTATTTAACCCAAAGTAGAATACATAGGCACTAATGCTTCAGGTCATAGTGCTTATGGGAGTAATGGCACTCTGTAAAAGTTCTCAAATTAAGTCTTCACCTCGCATTTTGTGTCATATTCAGAACGGTGGAGTCAGAGATAGTTTGAGTAGTCAATAAGATTAGAAAAAAGGTGGAAAGTGCTCAGAAAATTTGGTGAGACGAATACCTTGTTCAAGGATGCCTGAGGAACTTCCGTGACTTACGCAGAACATATTTTGTATAACACATATTCCGGATCATAGTGGATGGAAATAATGCGTGAGGAGTGACTTCACACTCACTAAATTTTCAAATTGGTCTGTTATCACTGGATCCAATTAAAGGCATGTCCAGAACCTTTAACAAATGGGTGATTGAATCAAGCAAGATTTTCCACTGGAAGTGTTTAAACGTAGTAATTTTAATTCTCAACAATGGAGGATATTGAATTCAAAAATTATTCACGATACCGATAATCCTGCCTGTGCTAATCGCTGCACGAATGATTACTTTAAAACACGGTAAATAATGCACATTACATGTAAAAGTGTTGCTCTTCCACTAAAATTTGTAGTTATGATGATGAATGTTAGGTCAAGGGGAATCTTCTCGAGAGACAATTTACGAAAAATGAACTTTATTAGCTAAAATTACACTGTAATCGTTGACGAATGTAAGAAAATCTAAGAA
>NC_136501.1:37293107-37400607 GCF_053919585.1 Euprymna scolopes
CTATCTATCTATTATATCTATATGTCTATAAAAGTGAAAGTGTCTGTCTGTGTGTGTGTCTGTATGTATACATTTCCCTACGCAATAACTCTGTCAATTTTCAGTCTGCAGGCGCGAAATTTGATATACAGGGTACTGAGATTTGGGAAAATCGATGTGATCGGTTTTCGGCCAGAAATTTGGCGATTAAGGGGTCAAAGGTCAACGATTTAACCTTAGAGAACTCTACCAAACTCGTCCGACAATTTGGGGTCTACACACTTGAAATTTTAGATATAGGTTCCTTGGACATGGATCTAACTTAATAACTTGATTTGAGCCCAAAAAATAAATATTAGGGGTCAAAAAAGGGGTCAAAGTTAAAAAAAAATTGACCTATGCGGTCTCTTCCAAATTACTCAGACAATTTCTGGTCTAAATATTTGAAATTTTACATAAAGGGTATTCAGAGATAGGGCAAGCTTTTTCATCAGTTTGGGTCGAAAATTTTTAGTTACCAATATATAAATGCATGTATGTATGTCTGTTTGCATGTCTGCCTTAAACTTTCAATAGAGGCGACGGATTTTACCAAGATCAGTATCGTGTTAACGTTCGACCTTTCATACGACAAATATCGAAAAATTGGCTCAAAAAATGCACATGTTCCCCTTCAACTAGGCACTTTTCTACAGGGGGATCACTTTTTTCGCCGATATTTTTTAAAGTTATCCTCTGCTTTAGATTGTCTAGCCTTAATTTTAAAAAATGTTGCTTTCGGTTTGGCGGTGGTCGTAACAGCATAGACGTTAAATTTTTACCCCGTTCTTTTCCTCCTTCGCGGTACGAGTTCGAGCCTGACTTCCTACTACCACATTTTTTTTTTTTTTGCTTTTTTTTTATTCAACAGACACATGCAAACACCCGGGCAACGCACGGCTGAAATGCTAGTATATCTATAAAAGTGAAAGTGTCTGTGTGTGTCTGTGTGTGTGTGTGTGTGTGTGTGTGTGTGTGTGTACATTTCACTACGCAATAACTCTGTCAATTTTCAGTTTACAGACTCGAAATTTGATATACAGGGTACTGAGATTTGGGAAAATCGATGTGATCGGTTTTCGGCCAGAAATTTGTCGATTAATGAGTCAAAGTTCAACGATTTGACATTTGAGAACTTTACCAAACTCCTCTGACAATTTTGGGTCTAAACACTTGAAAATTTAGATATAAATTCCTTGGACATGGATCAAACTTAATAACTTAATTTGAGCCCATAATAATAAATTTTAAGGGGTCATGATAGGGATCAAAGTTTTAAGAAATTGACCTTTTTTTTTTTTTTTTTGCTCAACATACACCTCCAAATACCCGGGCAACGCCGGGCACCCATGCTAGTATATATATATATATAAGTGAACACGTGTCTGTGTGTGAATTTGTGTGTATGTGTGTGTACATTTCACTATGCAATAACTCTGTCAATTTTCAGTCTACAGACTTGAAATTTGATATGCAGAGTACTAAGATTTGGGAAACTCTTTGTAATCCTGTGTCGGCCAGAAATTTGGCTATTAAAAGGTCAAAGTTACACGATTTGACCTTTGAGAACTCTACCAAACTCCTCCAACAATTTTTAGTCTAAACACTTGAAATTTTAGATATAGGTTCCTTGGACATGGATCAAACTTGATAACTTGATTTGAGCCACAAACAATCAATATAAAGGGGTCATAATAGGGTTCAAAGTTTGTTTTTTTTTAATTGACCTTTCCGGTCAATTTCTGGTCTAAACATTTGAAATTTGACATAAAGTGTATTCAGAGATAGGGCAAGCTTTTTAATCGGTTTGGGTCAGAAATTTTTAGATACCAATATATAAATGTATGTATGTATGCATGTATGTATGTATGTATGCATGTATGTTTGCATGTCTGCCTAAAACTTTCGACAGGGGCGAAGGATTTTTACAAGATCAGTATCATTTTGAAGTTTGACCTTTTAGACGACAAATATCGAAAATTGGCTAAAATCATTAATATCTTCACCTTCAACTGGGAACTTTTCTATAGGGGGGGTCGGTTTTTTTCGCCAATATTTTCGAAAGTCATCTTCTCCTTTCGATTGTCTAGCCTTAATTTAAACCTACGTAACTTCCGGTTTACCGGTGGTCGTAACAGCGAAGACGTCAGTTTTTTCCCGTTCTTTTCCTCCTTTGCGGTACGGGTGCCTACTACCACTTTTTTATTTATTTATTTTTATTTTTATTTTTGCTCAACGTACACCTCCAAACACCCGGGCAACGCCGGGCTGAAATGTTAGTATATATATATATATATATATATATATATATATATATATATATATATATATATATATATATATATATATATATATATATATGTGTGTGTGTGTGTGTGTGAGAGAGAGAGAGAGAGAGAATATGTGTTTTAGGACAATTCTCAAGCTATATACGAACTTTTGATCTACATACTTGTAATTGGGTATATAATTTAGATATGTGAAAATTTTTATTCGGTTTTCAACCAAAAACAATTGTTGCTAAGTAGTCAAAATTGATAAATTGGGACGTAGGCGGTGTCGAATTTTTATCTGTTTGTCAACTGTCTCACGAATGCGCATGCGTGAATCGTTCAGGTGACAGATTACTGATGTCAAGGGTGAGTAGCTTATAAAACACTTTTAAAAGGTCGTGTTAAGCTGGCACAATGGATATCATACTTGACTCATTGTCTGTAGTTTTAGTTTCGGTCTAAGCTAAAGTATTTCTATTTTACTCATAAGACGTGACCTACTAAGAAAAAGGCATAATACTCGAATGCACATGTTGCAGTTTCCTTCCGTTTTTAATTTCGTTTTTTTTTTTTTTAATTTTTCGTTACGTTTAATAGCAATGTCGGGTAAATTTTTTAGTGTATATATATATATATATATATATATATATATATATATATATATATATATATATATATATATATATATATAATTTAAATTATGTATATATTATCATTTAAATTATATATATATACATATATATATGTATATATACACGTATGTCTATAATTCCATATAAATTAGTTTTTTTGTGCATCGATATTTATATTAAAACCCCTTTTTTCTATTTATTTAAAAACAAAATACAACTTTGTTATATATAAGTCGAAGCATTTCAGTATAATTTGCAAAATCTGAATATAAAAATATGGATTTACATTAAAGACCCCCCCCCCCCCGTGTAGCGCTGGGAATAATGTTGAAGCGAGAAATATGCATACATAGGAAAAGGGGTTCTAATTGTACTATAGAACCACTGGAATATTTTATCTATTTTTGTTAAATTGTGTTAAGAAATTATGGTGCTGAGTGGATAAAATAGTGAATTACAGTTACTGTGTTTTTGTGGGTGTGTACAATATTGAATGAAATTGTACACAAATGGCATTATCTAAATATTGGATGCTGTTGAAGAAATCGAGTAAGCTAAGTAACAAAGTAATTAATTCTTTTTTCAACTTTTGACAAAAATTTAAAATTACTTGTTTAGGAATAAACATATGGATTATGGTGGATTTAATTTCATAATAAAATTTGGTTTTAATAAGATTTTTTTTAATTTTCGTTTTATCTTACGCTTTTGCCTTTATTATTTCAATAAATATTCGATTAACAATAAATAAATTATAATTCAATATATAATAAGCAAAATTACGTCACCACAAAAAATACGTGCACAAGCGTTAAACACAATAAATGGTTCTATGAGTGCATTAATATACATATTATTAATTATTATTGCATGATATGATATACTGCTAATTTAGATCAAAGTACCCCTCTGGACTTGTATGTTTAAAATACAGACACACGCAAGCATTAAACTACATATATACACCATATTCATAACGCTACACTGGTGACATCACAACGAATGATTAAAAAATGCATCAGTGTTTGGAGCATTCATTGTGCCATAAACACTTTCGATGACACGTCTATGCGTCAAGCTCTTAGCATTGTTCATTAGTGAATCCATCTAAGTGCATTTGCTTTTCAAAACGAGATTGTCATTTCAGATATGAGAAATGTCGTCATCCACAAGTGCTTAGATTAATTTTTCATGTTTGTCTCCGACGTGTCGATCTGACACAAATCATTTATGTTCGTGTATATGGTGTTTTCAAAACAAACACGAAACTCCTATGAACAAATTGTGAACAACAGTCATATCTAATATAATAATATACGCTGTTATTATGTTTATGCGGGTGTGCAAGTAACGAATGAATTTGAATAAAATAAAATGATAGAATAGTAGAGAGTGGGATATATATATATATATATATATATATATATATATATATATATATATGTGTGTGTGTGTATATATATTAGTTAAAGGTATTCAGGAGGGAAAACTCGCGAATTAAAACGAGGTTAATAACAAGAGCAAAATATAATATTTTTATTTATATAAACAAATATTACATAGTCGCTACACTGAACATACTAATGCTTCAGACCACAAGTCTTCTTCAAACGACGTAATAAAACCTGTGTTTTCGTGAAGAAGTCTGATCTGATTCTTAACTGCTAAGAACTAAGATGTAATAAAGCCTGTGTTTTCGTGAGGAAGTCTGGCTTTTACTGCTAAGAACTGTTAAGAACCAGACTTCTTCACTGGAACACAGGCTTTATTACGTCGCCTGAAGAAGGTTTGTGGTCTGAACCGATCACTTGTCTAAAAAATATTATATATATATATATACACACACACACACACACGTATATATGAGAGAGAGAGAGAGAGATAGAGAGAGAGAATCGCAACAGTTTCATAGACATGTCTTCTTGTAAAAATTATTCCAGTCAGTATAAACTAACTGCTTTATTTTATAAATATAATTAGTATTAAATGTAAATCGACCCGACGTATTACGAAAATTATAAATATAACTCGCATAAATACCTCAGGGTTTAGTAATATCTTATTAATAAAAAGGTTCTTCCTTGGAGCTATCTCTTGTTTTTCTCACATAGTTAACAAGTGTTAATTGTTTTTCTCACATAGTCACAAGTGTTAATTTAAGGATTTAACCTACTCTTTAAATCTGAAGTAATTAAAGTGAAAAATAATATTTATTAGCCTAAGTTGAAAAATTAATTATGTTAATTATTTTATGAATGTTTTTATGAATTGTTCTGGTCTGGTGGAGTATTCAGCTTAGTGTTGTTACTTATTGTAACATCACAGGGAGAAGGTGCACCACTACTTTCCTCGTAAGAGACAGCGTTTGGCCATGTCGACTGGATTTTATTTGAGCTTCGAAACCTATGTTATTTTTAAACATTTGAATAAAGTTAACTTTAAGAATTATCCACATGTCAGAATGACCTGAAAAATCCGTTTTCGGAGAGACCGACGACATTCGAGAGTGGTCGCTAGTAGATATTCTATGTTTGTGCATATATGGAATAAGTGAAATTAAATAATTAATAGAAGCATATTAAATTACATGAGTGTTAATGATATATATATATACTAGCAAAGATACCCGTGCTTCGCACGGAGCTTTGTTGCGCACTCGGGTACCAAAATCTGTGGGCACCTTTCCAGTAAGTTGATGTTGTAAGAGCAACGATTGCATAAGGTGATTAACATTTTAACTACCTCTTGTAGTGACTGAAATTCAATCAGGAACTTCACAAAACATTTTCATCAAAAAGGAAGGTTACTTGATGTTACATAGTAAATTTTTCATTGAAGTCATTTTCAACTCTTGCTTAAATTTTATCTTGCACATTCAATACTAAAAACTTACCACAATCAGATCATGTCAGTTTTTCCTCATATCCATTTCTCGAACTTTTCACTGAAGAGCCTCAGGGTAAACTACATTTCTGCTGCTTTGATTTGGAGCCAGAATGTAAAGTTTTTCTGAACTTCCTGTCCGGCTGATGGAGACGTAGAACATACCGTGACTGAAGCAGTCTGATGTCAAGTCTACGCCAATGGTGTTAAATGTCTGACCTTGACTTTTGTTTATGCTCATTGCAAAACACACCTTCACAGGAAATTGGAGTCTCCGGAATTTAAATGGAAGTTCTGAGTCCGATGGAACTAAGGGGATCCTTGGCAGTAGAACGGTTTCGCCTTTGTAGGGACCACAGGAAATGGTGGCCTCAAGTACATTGGTGTGCAATCTGGTGATAACACCTCTGGTTCCGTTTGTTGTTTTTGGCGGTTCCAAGGATCGAAGAATCATGATTGGCGATCCAATTTTGAGATTTAAAATGTGTGGAGGCATTCCAGATATCTCCAAAGAGTTTAAAAACTCCACAGGGTAGTGAACAGCTTCATATTCATTAGTAGCCGAATCAACTGACTTGTATTGCTTTGTGTCTCCTGGAAATTCATTCATTATTGAATTGTTCAAATGATTCACATTGCTGTTTAATGGCGAAATAATAGCCCTCTCAGCAAGCCAATCCGGTGATTTTCCATTGTTTTGCAGGTCTGGGTACACTTTGTCTTTCAGTTGCTTCTGATTACCGACACATTTACCAAGCGCAGTTGGAATCTTAATTGTGTCAGGTGAAGAAGTGATAGGAAACTGACCATTACCGATTTGGAGAAGCAATTTTGAGAAGTCTGCTGTAGCTGTGTTATCAGAGATATAGGCTCTCATATTAGTAGTCAGTCTCTTCACTATAACGTGCCTCCAGAGATAGGATTGTTTCAAACTTGCATTGACAATGTTAGCCCTTGTGCGATTTTTAACCACTGGGAGGATTTGACGGAAATCACCGCAAAATAAGGTTGGAATGCCACCCATGGGATTCTTGTTTCCTGTGATGTCTTGCAGTGTTCGGTCAATTGCTTCATAAGCACTCTTGTGCGTCATTGGGGCTTCGTCTACAATGATTGCAGAGGTGTCTCTAATTACATTTGCCAAGGCTGAGTTACCAGTAATTTTGCAAACTGGCTGATCCATTCGATGAGTATCCAAGGGTACTTTAAAAGTGCTGTGAAGAGTGCGGCCACCTTGTAGTAGAGTAGCAGCAATGCCACTGGATGCTGTTGCAAGCACAATCTTTCTCATGGATCTAATCTTTGCAAGGATCAAATTGATTACAAAAGTCTTGCCCGTACCACCTGGAGCATCAAGAAACATCATGTTTTTGTTCATTTCACCTTGTGCTTCCAACATTGCCATGAATGAATTGTAAACTTCTCTTTGAGAATCGGTCAGTTTTTCTTGCATATTTTTTGCTTGTAGGGAAAGTTCTTCAAGATTATAAGTAACTTCACGTTGATACTCTCTCGCGAGTCTTTCATCTCTCCCTTGCGTTGGTGCAGGTAATCCATAGCTTGCCAATGGTTGACCGCACATAAGGAGAACTTTTTCTTCAATTAGACAAAGAGTTTTATTGTAGATGTCCTCATTAAAATCTGCTTCTGGATTGTTAACTTCTTGCCTGTATCTGTGAAGAATGTCTTCAGATATTACATCACGAAAAGCCATCCAGATCTCAAGAGGATTTCTTGGCTCACAGGCTGTTAAAATTATCACAAATAGGCTTCGCAAATTTGAAGGTGATTGAGTGGCACTTGCCTCTCCTACTGCTTGATGCAAGTGATGGTCATTTTCTAGAAGGCCTCGAGCAAGGCACGCTGCTCTGTATGTTTCAAACACCTGACCATTGTATGCTCGCAAATTTTGAAATGAAGTTGGACCAGCAACCTCATTGAGCAACAGGCGTAAGAAATAACACTCCCCTGCTTTTGGACTAATCGTGTAGATTCTCCCAATGCATGGTGCCTTCCATACATCATCATTTTCAGTACCTTCAACTTGTACCCCACGCATTCTTCTCATCCATTTCTTTGTCGATTTGTTCCAAGTGTAAAACTCAGGGACTTCTACGTATTTGAGACCCCTTGCAAAGTCATCCTCATGGCAGAGTTGAAAAAATGGTGTCAAAGTTGTGGCAGGCGGTGGACCTTGGGCTCGTTCCAGAGCAGTATCAGCTGAGAACATGACATGCTGCCCATTTTCAAGATGTACAGAAAGTTGCACAATTGGGGGGGAAATGTTCATGGATGGGATGTTCCAATATCCTCCAGGCCGCCTCTGAACTGCCGACATACCTTGCATTCTGGAACTGCTGGATCTCATCCACAATGTGACTTTGTACTTGGCCTTGTTGGTTAGCTGCTCCATCAGTTCTTTGTAGTTCAAACACTGCTTGATCACATCCTTTATTCACGTATTTGAGGACATATTTGATGCTTTGGATCGAGCTGCAAATTTCTACGTTAATGTGAGCGTTGAACTGCTGAAGGAGGACCTTGTTGTACGGAACAATCCACTGGTTTGTTATTTCTTGATTAACATACCGACCATTTCTCTTCATCCTTATTGTACCAGTCTGGCCTCCATCTTCTGGTTTTCTTCGCCTGTACTTGGGGTAAGAGTCTTGGCCTTGCTCGGTACACTGAAGAAATTCTTTTGGGTATTTTTTGGAACATTTGTTGTCAATCGTACATGGACAATTTGGATTAAATGGTCCACAAGGTCCATGCACCATATGTGCCATCACTTTAGCATGAAGATCAGGATCTTCCTCTTTGTCAGGGATCTCTGCAGATATGCAGAGATCCATTTTTTCTGGTAGAAGTTTGTCCTCTGGGGCCTGCCAGGTGAGGATGTGTGCATGCGGCAGTCCTCTTTTTTGATATTCAATACTGTACAGGAAAGCCCTCAACCTGCCAAATCCTCCCTTTTTAATAAATTCAAGTAACTTTTTTAGCTTCTGCCTGAAAACCCTGGCAACAATATCTGGACGATCCTGAGGGTCTTGCCCTTGAAGACAATTTTCTGTAATTTCTGTCCACTTTGGATTTGTTGTGAACGTGATGAAGAGGTCGGCTCGGCCCATTCGCCGAACATATGCCATGGCATCACTTTGACGCTCAAACATGTATCGAGGGCCTCCTGTATAAGTTGCCGGAAGAACAACTCGTTGACCAAACTGTTCTGGATTCCCATCCTCCCTAAGAATTGAATCTCTCAAGTTGCTATAATTGTCAGCTCTCAGGGTCTGTTGCTCACGCCTCAGGAACTGTAAACGTTCTGTTTCAATCTTGCAGTACACATCCACCAGCCATTGTTGAAATAGCCTTCGGTACCAGAGAAAATAGTTTCCAGGCCGAGTCATTAAATGGTACGAATAAAATTGCTGTTGGGTAACTTTTCGCCCATTGGATGCCTTCATGTAGATGTTGTAAGATGGAGAACCATAGGGGTACATTAACGGGTACATTAAAGTATCGTAGAGGGGATGTAGTTCGGAGATCCATTTTAATGTATCATTTCTAAAACGCAAGACAATATCCCGGTTAGCTGTTGGTTCATTCTCCATTAATATTCCAATCTCATACGTTGTTGTTGGAGCATTGAATCGCCGTGGATGCTCTTCTTGCAGCCTTCGGTCTTACCTTATGACAACTTTATGTTCTACCAAGTGTTCTTCTTCAATCCTCTCCTTTGTTGTTTTCAGCTGACAAATGAAGCTGTTGTTCTCATGTAAAAATTCAGTCAGACTTTGGAGAATGTCTCTATTGAGTCTACTGTCACGTCCCCGATTATGTAGTTCCTCTTCCAGACTATCCAAGAAGTAGACTTGAATAAACTTTGCTGTTTCATCTTCAGGTGGTAAAAGACTCCCAATCTGGTGGCAAACCTGGCCTCGAATTCTAAAAGAAGGATTCCACCCATGTACTGCCACAATTTTGTGACCAAATGATGTCATTGCAAAACAATTGTTATAACTGCGTAGATTTTGCAGAAAATCTTTAGAGATGGGACCATTGCCGGAGAGCAAATCTTGAAGCAACTGAGGCAGTGGTGGAAAGCTATCAAGCACAACTTTGCCAGAAGAACAACAACAACCAGGGGTTTCTCCTTTAAATTTTACAGCTGAGCAATGTTGACATACTTTGTCCATTTTTCCTATATCAGCTGTAGTGAGAGAGTCATTTTTGTTGTAGAGCAATCCTTTTCTATTGCAGTGTTCTATTTCATGGTGTCTCAAAGCAGTCATTCGTTGTCTAGCTGCCTCGTTTTCTGTCAATTGCTGGGGCAAAGTCATACTCTCTCTCCATGCAGTCTCTCGTTGTTGCCCTTGGTATAGGCGAAAGCTTCGTTGGGTTTCCGATTCATTCTGATGTCGTTGAGCCACTCTCAATTGACCTTGTGTACGTCTACTTACCTCATATAATTCATTCGATCGTAATATTGCTTCTCTTTCCAGTGCATATCTTTGCCTTTCTTGAATTTCATCTTGTGATGAATTTAACCGCCTTACAGCATGTCTAGTTCTGTCAGCTTCACGTTGGGTTTCTCTTTCCAAATCTGACAGTCTTGCTCTCCTTTCTCTTTGACGTATCCTGTTAAGTTCTAGACGTCTTTCTCTATCTGAATTGTTTTCATTGGAGCGAACTGCAGCAACTCTTAGTCTATTAGCTTCCAATCTTTCCATTCTTTCTTCCTCACTTTCGTTTCTACTTCGTTTGGGTGGCATAATTTCGGTTTTAAACGGAATTGTTTAACGATATTAATGATTGTAAATTAATTAAGCGTAAAGGAAATGTATACTAACTGAAATGGACGAACTATAAATAATATTTCTGAATAGTACAATTATAAACAATTATATTGTACCTATTTACTATGCCTCCCCACGGGACAGAGTTAGACACCAGGGTCGTTTTTTAACGTGGAGAAAAGGTACAAAAATAAAAATTGTCTCAGTCGTGAAGGATTTCTCCTCCACCGAAAGAGAACAAGAAAATGAAGTGCAGCATCTGAAGAACAGATGGTATTTATTTGCTCCCCCACTGAGCAAATTAGGCACAAGGCCGTTTTTAATGTGAGGTAAAAACCAGCTCCCCTAAAAGTAGGCAAAAAGGGGGCACTCTGGTTACCAAAAATAATAATTGTCCCAGTATAGAGGGTTTCCCCTCCATTGACTGGTACAAACCATCCCAAGTGCAGCATCTGTCGGAACAGATACTACACTTTGATCTTGACCAAAAGGAATGAATAAAAGCGACCTACGTGTGACTCATTACTTCCGGGTGTAAACGTCACAGTCTAAAAGTAATAATTAAAAAAAAAAAGTAAATGTAAAATAAATGTAATACCAACTTAGGTTAACTAAGTAAACAGTACAATTAAAACAGTTCTATTAAAACAAATAATTACTAAGATCTAGGTAATTGTTAGTCTCATTGTTATGGTTTTAAAGAAAAAAATGTGTAAAAAAAGTTCTGCTTTTGTGAGTACGTGTATTTCTTTTAAATTACATAACCTTTTTATTTTATTATTTATATCTCTTTTAAATTTATATATTTTGTTAGTAAACTGGAAGAAATTCAGTTGAATAAAACCTTGTTCGTGTTCTTTACGTTAAACTCATATTTTTATAAAAGGTTCATCCGGTTTAAAGAAAGCACTAAGTTTAAATAAGACTGGAAATAACTAATTCAATATATAAATAGAAAAATGAAATAAATATAAGCTTTAAGTCTTAAGATAGTAATAATCAAAATGTAATAAATTATTTGTAGTTCAAATCTATGATAAGACAGGCTTTCGAAATAGGCTCGACCAGAAAGATTAAATTGGAACGAAATTATAATCTCCGTGCCATTTTCAAAACAACCCCACAAAAGTAACGATATCCTGCAGTTGGTTAAAATGACAACGTTGGTTGTAAGAAAAATGTAAAAGAAAATGCGCTTATCTGTTTATTTTGACCTGTTTTATTTAATTAAAAAAAAATTGGCTATAACTGGAAGAGAGCGTTATGTTTTGGGGGTTGTTTAAAAAATAGAATGGAAATAAAGTTAGTTCCGTTTTAATTGTCTTTAATTGCGGCAAGCGCTAACAAAATCGAAAAATCACTGTTTACATTCGAAATGTTAACTTTTATAGGTTTACAGGTTTGCTGACAAGGCTGGGGGTGTTTAATACAATTATTTTACTAAATTGATTTTTTTCATTTAAAAATAAAATTATTTATTTTTTAATAAAGTTTTATTTTAAAATATTTGTTTTTGTTTATTTATATAAAATTACGATAGTTGAATTGTATTCTTTCAATTATATTGGCAAGTAAAATATAAAAGATTAAAACGGAACGAAATTGAAATTTCCATTACATTTTCAATACAATCCCAAAACATAAAGCTTTGCTCGCCAATGAATGTTTTGATAATATACGTAAAGTGAAATAAATCGAATATAAAATTAAATGAAAATATATTAAATAATTAAATGTTAAATAGATTTTGTAAATAGTACAGTTGAAATGATTAGAATATTTCCAATATGTAATAAGGTCGAGGTAATTAGTTAAAGAGATTTAATATAATGTGATATGCAAATGAGCATAAGTCATTCGATATGGGGGTGGTTTGTAGACTAGTATATAATGAAATTAGGCATAGATTCTTATGTCTCCTATAACAGAAACATCCTAAAATGGGTTCTAATGTTTCTCTACCAGGAGAGATCTACCCTCTTACCTCCTTTATATTTCGTTGATGATGGAGAGCTGTACACACAGACAGAAACACACGAACCCTATTACTTTATAAAGATATAGATATATATATATATATATATATATATATATATATATATATATATCGATTTTCTGTTGTCGATTTTTTAGCGATGATTAAATATTCGCTATTGGCGTCTGCTACCTAAGAGATCAGGGAATTAGTTTTCCTCAAGAAAGATCGCGCATATTATTTGGACGTAAACAAATATATATATATATATATATATATATATATTATTATTATTATTATTATTATTTATTTTTATTTTATTGTTAAAACAATACTCTACGTACACCTGTTTCACTGCTACGCTGATGAACTGTAGAGCAGCGAAGCACGTGTCCGTAGAGTAGAAAACTGTTTTAAAAGTAAAATACAAAATTTTATATATGTATACATACATATATATACACACACACACACACATATATATATATGCACATATATATACACACATACACACACATATATACACACATATATATGATATACATAATATATATATAATATATATATAATATATATATATATATTGATTTGTTGGTTGATTAATTAATTAAGTTCCGGTATTAGTTAACCTGAACTAAGACCAATACCAACAATAATTCTAAATTTATAAACGATAAAAATAACCAGTAAAATCATCTAGGAGTTCATAGCGTAACAGTTAAACGCGCCGGACTGTGATACACATGGTCTGGAGTTCGAGTCCTAGAAACAGTCAAGCTACGCTGACGAGAGGTACGTAGATAACTGTATAAAAAAATAATAAATAGTAATAATAATAGAGAGAGATTGAGGGAGAGAGGATGTAAATACTGATAGAGCCAGAGTGCAGTACTTAGTGGAGAAAAATATATTAATATTAAAATACATAGATTTTGTTTTCTGTCTACGTTTTGAACTTGGCTCCTGAAATTTGAACTGTGCAATCGTTTCATGGCACTTCTGACTTCGATATCGACGCACACAACTTAATTGTTCAGATTATGCGCTGTACATAAATACATTGATAAGAAAGTGAACACTAATCAATGTTCAGTGGAACTAATTCTACTTGACCTGTATTTTCCCCTCTCCTTCTTCCATTACAAGCTCTACATGCACTTGTTTTATTTAAAAATTTAGAAAATAAAAAATTGTACTCACAAGTACATCTAAATCTTTGAAATATTCACACACACACACACACACACACACACGCATATATCATTCATTTTATTCACTTTCTTTCTTTTCCCTCTCTCATTCTCTGTTTCACCTTTCAATCTCTTTCCGCATTTTACTCGTTTTTCTAATCCTCTATATCTCTCCTCTTTATCTCTATTTCCCCTCGTGTTACTTCTCTATTCACCGTTTATTTACTAAAACAAAGACATCCACAGAGTTATATAAGCATACATGTATGTGTGCGTGAAAGTTACACGTTAACGATAATAATACAACATAATGTATAAGTAACAAACATGGAAATAACAGACTAATTTAAACAGAGACTAAAAGAGTCGTGATTGTATTTAACTTTTCGCCACTAAATATTAACTCCGCTAATTCAAATATTGTTCTTGATAAATGTTGCATCTAAAGTGTAATATTGAATGCAAATCATGACCCTATGTGAATCTCCTATTTGTTTGAATCTTACTTTTTTCATATCTTATATATATATAAATATATATATATATATATATATATATATAAGAATACGTGTTTTGAGAGAGGTAAAAGAAATTCTTCAAACCGAAAAGTTCTGCCCTACATTTACGCCCCTTTACAAAAATTAAAATCAATATATGATGTTACTATGCCTATAATACTTATTCTAAATTGGATCAAAATCCATTCCATGATTGTGATTCTAAAAATGTCTAAAATTTATAAATATATATATATATATATATATATATATATATATATATATATATATATATATAATGTTCAACTAATCATATATAATGTATGTGTGTGTGTGTGTTTCTGTGCGTATGTATGTATGCAATGCATAACAATGCTTTTCGTGACGCTGTAAATGTAATATGTCATATGTCAGAAGAGCTAAGTAAAGGAAGCTCTAGTTCAGCATCCATCTTGCATAGTCATTTCCTGTTTCTTTGTTTATTTCCAGCTGCTCCAAATATATACACTGCTGTGCTAATAGGATTAAGTATAAGGAAATGCGTAATCATTAAATCAGATATATATATATATATATATATATATACTTACATACATAAATACACACGCGCATACATCATACATACATACATACATACATACATATATACATACGCAAATTATGAGTTTTAAGTAAAAAGAGCAAATCCAGGGAACGTAATTCTGAATTAAAAAAAGAATTCAGTTATCTCTTTTTTTTTTTTTTTTTTTTTCTACTCATTTTTATTAAAAACGAAAAAAATAGCACTTACTATTTTCTATCAGTAATTTCCAATTCTGAATTCCACATGTATGTTATTGGAACATCTATAATCCTTCTCCCGAAACATTTAACTAATTGGGAGGAATTGCTACTCGAATAATTTCCTTATTAGTCACTCATGCTATTAGGCATCCTCATTTGCCCATTGAACTATATCTTGATGAAGTAAAATCTTTCCATTACTGTTACCTCTAGGTAAGCTATTCTTGATTTGTGTTCCTCATTCATAATTTACTGGATATAAACGGGTTTTATATAAACCCTCCCAAATACAAGCCAATATGTAGTTTATTTTAGTTATTAGAAAGATTAGTAATTATTTTTGATTCATTAGATACACAAGAGTTTTAATGTAATCCAATAATATTATCGATTTATTGGGAAAAAAATAAACTATAAACTCGCTCCTACAAAGCACCCATTGCAAAAAGACCTATGATTTCTGTAAAGACCAGAAAGCGCCGTCTGGACTTTATTAGATGTAATGAAGATCATGACTCTTCCTATTGGTCAAAAGTGATTTTTAGCGACAAAAGCAAGTTTAATAGGTAAGGCAATGATAATAGGTAGTATGTCCGTCGAAGGAAGGGAGAAGAATTTAATCCTAGGTACACAGTTGCAACGCTGCAAGGTGGTGGAGGCTCAGTTTTGATGTGGGGCTTTATTAGTGCCAATGGTCTTGTGCCTATAGTTCGCTTGCAATATATGTTGACTGAGCATTTTCTACCCTACTTTGGCCAGAATTTAGATGATAATCTCATCTTCATGCAGGATAATGCTCCCATTCACAGTTGGCAATGTCAAGAGGTTCCTTGAAGAGTATGATATTCCATGTTTGGATTGGATTCACAATCTCCAGACCTCAGTCCTATGTAAAACGTACAGCATTACATCACGCAATGATAAAATTTCAAATCTGGAAGAACTTTGGACAAAAATTAAAGAAAAGTGGGATACCCTTTCACCGGAGTTTTACCTCAGACTAATTCAAGGAATGTCTAAAAGATTGCAGGCTGTCAAATTGTAGAAGGTCTATGCTACTAAATATTAACTCATTGTGTTCCTGTTGTATTTGTGTTGCAGCAATGTTCTAAAGTTACAGTTAAATAACAAGTTTACATTGTGCGGAGTTTCTTTTAGCCTTCTCGATTTGAAGTTAATTTTTTAAATTGATGTGAACACTAGGATACTTCAATTAAAAGTCAAATATGAACAGATAAAAGTATGGAGGAATAAAAGGAGAATCAAATGAGGTATAGGTTTTTTAAACACTTACATTCAAGTTTGCTTATATTTACGCTTTTTGAAAAAATGACAAGTGTGGACTTCTTTTTGGTGTCACTATGTGTGTGTGTGTGAGAGAGAGAGAGAGAGAGAGAGAGAGAGAGAGAGAGAGAGAGAGAGAGAGAGTGAGAGAGTATGTGTGAAGTAAAGTTAGTTTTTCTCTTCTACATTAATACTCGATAATTTTTGTAACAAAGAGCATATGCATATTAGTTGAAAAACAAAGTTTACTTTCAGCCTGTTCAGCATTTTGAATTGCATTACATAAATAAACCAAAGCAGTTTTCACTCACACACTCTTCGGGAAGATATTTTGTGCAACATATACTTTGGAAGCATATTTATATGACAACCTTTCTATTGTAGATTAAATACTGTATATTATCTGATAGTTTTATATTAGAGTTATCGGGTGAATATTTAAGCATTTTAATAATGTTTTTAGTATTCTATCCTCCTCCTCTCTCTCTCTCTATCTATCTATATCTCTATCTCTCTCTTTCTTTTTCTCTCTCTCTCTCTTTCTCTCTCTCTCTCTCTCTCTCTCTCTCTCTCTCTCTCTCTATGCGTGTGTGTTTGTGCGTGTGCATGTGCGTGCCATGTTCTGTGTCACGCTTTCCTTTATTATGTTACGGTTTCTCTTTCCTTTCATGTGATACTTTCTTTCGATTCTTATCTTTTTTTATTGTTTTATTGCTTTATTTATTTATTTGCGGTTAACCTACGCCTCCCTACTCCCCATTTACGGGTTCCCCAGTTATTTAACTTGCTGCCTACCACTGTTACACTGAAGTCCTTATTTTTTGTATTCATTCATTTATTCTATTCTCATCTTGTCACCCACAGTCAGCATTTTTCTTCGGAGTGACTTGCTTCTTATTGTTTTACCGCAAGTAAAAACAAAATAAGACAAAAATGAAATCTGATTGTTTTCAATAGTACAATAACAAAATGAAAGTATTTGTGAGACGTAAGTGCGGGAATGTATACGCATGCGTGTACTGAGCGAGCGATGCGTTGCTTTCACACAGAGCCCAAATAACCAGACTTTAATTGCGCGTGCCATTGTTTCCATTTTGAACTTCACGTTGTATCAGGCTCATTGGCACTATTTTTAAGATGACTCAATTAAACATAGGTGGTTTGAGACAACAAGAAAGTATTAATAAATAAAAACAAGTTTAATGCCGCTTTCTCAATGTCGCTTTGTCCATTAACACAACTAACATCAATTTATTATTTTTATGTGTGATTAGAACAAATGATAGTAACTGAAATTAACTTTCATCATTTTTTTATCGTCCATTAATTTGATGTCTTCATTGCCTACACCGATTATCATTACAAATAACACAATTATGACATTCTTTGTATTAAAAATCTCGTTATGATTATGCTTATTCGCACTCATTTTCTTTCTTCTAACATAAAATAATGTTGATGTATTTTAAGAGTTAGACCTAAATAGAATTTAAGCTGACAAATCAAACTTTGATTTTGACTAGTTATCTGGCATTTGTTATCGTTATACCAAGTTATTTGCAATTACCTACTTTGCTAGAATTTGTTTAAGAAACTACTTAAATCGCAATTTTATAATATGTAAAAAAAAAATTAAATATCATTTTAAAAGAACATGCATCTAAGGGAAATAACTCTTTATTGTCCCTTCTTTGCTTTTTGTGTACATTTTTTTCTTTTTTCTTACGAATTGTTTCGTTCTTATTAAATCAAAATGTGTATATCTGAATGCAATGTATCCTAAGCAACGTCTGATCGATAAACCTAGTGTAATATATTAAAGAGGCTCGTGCCAGACACTGCTGGTTCGAATGTCGGTTGTTTCAGAGAAAGTCAAAAATTTATTTCAGTAACTTGATAAATTAACCGTTGCTATTAGAATGGCATGGGGATACATTACCTATAAAAATGGTACCAAACCAAGAGAACGCCAGAAAACAAATCTAAATTGACAAACCAGCGTATCCAACTTGGGACGTTAAAAGCCTCCCCGCCCTCTTTATTTAGTCTTAAGAGGAAGACGTCTACTGATGAAATCGTAAACGTATTATTCACGATTTCGTCACTGTGCGATAGCATTTATTTCGGTTAAATACAAATACAGTTTATAAAGAGAACACTTTATTTTATAAACTAATATATTTTATGTGCGTTTCTTCATTATAGGAAACTGGGTATATAGCGCGTACTTTATGCGTTAACACAAAATGTCTATTCCATATCTCCCACAATAGTTTGCAGTTTATTACTCAATAATATATACAGCTTTTTCGATGTCACGAAATTATCTCCTGCTTTACTTGAAACCGATTGATTGAACGAAGTTAGTAAAAACCATAGAAAGTTAAATTTGCAATTAATTCATCAAGGATTCATCTTTTACTAAGTTTACATCAATCACTCTGTACCTCTTTCACTGTATGTTGTTTGGCCTGCTTGTTCTCTTATTTTATACAGTGCCTATTAGTCTCTCTCTCTCTCTCTCTCTCTCTCACACTCTCTCTCTTACTCTTCTCTCTCTCCCTCTCTCTCTCTTTCTCTTTTTCTGTGTGTGTTTATTAACAGACAAATTTAATAGAAGTAGCTGTGAAACTTAAGATTGGAATAGTTCATTATAAAAAAGGAAATGTTATCACAGATAGTAATACTACTTAACCCGTAGCTCGAGATGAAAAGAAAAAAAAAAGATGACAAATAAATAGCATGCAAATAAAAGCTAATTTTGTTTTTTATTTCTATTTTTTTAATTTAATTGTTTTTTTCTTGATTCAAACAATTTAATCCGAGTTCAAAGATAACCCAACGAGCAACATTTTTTTTGTAATGCACAAATTGATTGCCATTCTATTTTTGTATATTATACTATATAGTTAACATTATTTTTATCCGTAGCTGAAAGAAAACTGCGGTTCATGCCTTTTCAAATAGAATTAGTTTGTAAATGACTAGATGGCATAGTTTATATTATAGTTCACTACGGTATCCATAATTCCAATCATTGTCTACCCCAGAAAAACTTCATTTCAAATTTGATTTACATTTGTATCTATCATATTTTGATATAGGATTCATTAGATTCACTATTTATTTCCCCCACACGAGAAAAGAGTTGGGTTTTTTTGGGGTTTTTTTTTTCTTTCTAATTGCTTCAGTTTTTAATAATTTCTTTTCCTCCGACCCAAAACAAAGGCATTACATTTTACCCTCGTGTTGATGCAAATAAATACAAAACGTACGTATATTTATAAGTTCATGCAATTTGATAATTTTCCATGTTTTTAGTATTTCAAAAAATGCCGGGTGTACATAATCGGATTATCTTTTACTTTACAATTCAAATCTTCTCAATCTGAAGTGATTACCGTCCACTTCTGTGTCATCCATTAAAGGAACAGATGACGGCTATCAAAATATATTATACTATTTACAATGAGATACTGTATCATATACTTCCACTGTTTAAATGATGTAAACGTAATAATCGACTATGAGGTCTGATTAAAAATAACACTTAAAATGGCAACATATAAATGCACTACCATAACATCTACAGCAACAATTTGAATAACACTCGTAATGATATAGTCACAAATACCATTCATAATATCATTTGCCTTATTCACAAATAGACGGAGTTACGTCACAATAGGGCGAAACAAATCGTTTGTCCTGATAGGCAAATAAAATAATGATGGAAGTTCGAATAGAAAATTAGACAAAATAACACAATCAAAATTTAATTTTAGCTTATTATATTAAATATGTAAATAAAAATGTTACTCTTCAAACGTTATTACAACTCTACTAATTTCTATATGTAACAAGTATATTTATTTAATACAATTGTTTTATTTTGAAAGTAATATCCTATGATTTTTTTTTTAGTGTTTGTTATCTGGGTAATATTTTTTTTTCTGTTTTTTACATGGGGGTCACCACTTATCAAGGCCCGAAGGCCACTCAGAGATAAGGGTTATTCATGTACAGTAATCGATGAGATAGTATTGTAGTAATCATTAGTATTGGGGTTTTTTATAGAGTGTCTTACTTAAGGGGGCGGTTTGTCAGGAGTTTGTTTATGTTGGACTTGAAGACGTCCAAGTTGTAGTCAGATGGGAAATAGGCAATCGGCAGAGAGTTCCACTGGCGTGCAGTTCTAAGAAAGAAGCTTTGCTCATGGAATCTACGTTTGGATTTAGGCACAGATAAAGAGTGGGGAAAATTATTGACAGTAGTTTTAGCCAGACGGGTGTTTCTCGTGAAAGATTGGTGAGGGGGGGACGAGGGATTGGAGCTCAGACGAGCACCTGCCATGGAAATAACGATAAAACAAAGACAGGCTCGCAACGTCTCTTCTGTGGGAGAGAGGTTGCAGGGAAGAGAAAAGGGCATCCCCCACTAAACCACGAAGTCTATTTTGTACTCTGTCAAGGCAGGATAGGCTGTTTTTAGCAGCTCCTGCCCAGATGTGGCAGCAGTACTCCATCCTTGGACGTACTTGGCTTTTATACAGATAGAGAATTGTATCAGTAGTAAGATATCTTCTGGAGCAGCGTCCCTGGCAACAGATTTGATGTACGTGTTCCATTTCAGATTAGGAGTAAAGGTCAATCCCAGAAGCTTGTCAAAACAGATAAGGATCAGAGCGTGGATGATGTAAAGATAGAAGCTTGGTTTTTGATGCATTAAAAGTGGCCAGCCACCTCTTCCCCCATTGTACCACGCGCTCAAGATAAGAGGAGATAGAATTAGAGAGAACTTTGTCATTTATGGCCTTTGATATGTTGCCATAGATGGTCGTGTCATCAGCACAGATGTCAACGAATGATTTAAGTATGTATTTTTCTAATGTAAATAAAAATATATCTATTAAATTAGCATGTGTACAAAGTGTTGATAAATAGGCAAATATGACAGAATTTATACATTTCGTTCTAATATATATTTTTTAAATTCAACGTACCCTCGATTAAAGCACTGAATGTGGACTTCTCCCACTCTCTTTCACACGTCATTGTGTTATTAGTGAATGTTAATCTTGATTTTTTTTTAATTTATAAATTTTCAAATTACAAAATTTCTTTACAAAATGATTGTTCAATTTTAAAGGCGGTTAAATTTACTCTGCAAGTTATCAGTGCAGTGTCAATGAGCTTTGAGCGAAATGAATATGAGTAAAACCAAAAATAGTTACTACCACCTGTTCGATATCCGAGGAGTCATTGGTAAAAGAGGTTTGGAGAAGTATTTTTTAAGCGACGTTAACATTTTCGCTTGTTTTTTTTTTTTTGTTTTTTTTTTTGTTTTTGTTTTTTGCTTGTTTGTTTTTGTTTTCGTTTTTTATTCACGCGGACATTTGAGTTTGTCTAAAATATTTGTTGAATTTTTACGGCGCATGTTAAATAAAATCCTCGTGAAATATCAAACCCTGAGTTTATGTTAAACTTATGTAGCAAAGTGTCAACCACATTAAAATATTGACTAAAACAACAAAATGTGATTCTAATTCGTTAGTATGTCGAAATATTTAGGGGAAAAAACGTATTCAGTGAACATTCGCCAAAATTTTACCTTTGACGATGTTTAGTTACATTTTATTATTTTTTAAAGTGAAACAATATTTCATTAGAATTCAGTCATTAAAATGATTTAAAGCAGCACATTTTTTTTTAATTACATTTTTATCCCAAACAAGGAACATTGCCACTTTGGTGTAGGGCTACTATCAGAGACATGAGCTACTGGGATACTATGTAAGGAGTTGGGCAGTAAGATGTCGGTTCATGTTACACTTGAACTTCTCTATGTCAGTACAGTTGGGGAAGCAGGGACCCGGAAGGGAATACCAAAGTCTAGCTGTTCTGTGGAAGAAACTACTGGAGTAGAAGACTCTCTTACATCTAGAGATCTCTACTGTGTAGGGGTGGAATTTCGCTGCTTGTCGGGTTTGTCGAGGGTATTTACGTCGTGGGGGCACAAGTGCTTGCAGTTCATCAAAGCATTCACCATTAAAATACTTCTAGAACAGCCAGAGAGATGCAACATTTCGTACAGAGGCTGAAGTTTAGATGACAATTCAGGTTGGAGACTCTCTTCTGGACCTTGTCTATGAGCGAGAGACTAGTAGCAGATGCACCAGCCCAAATATGGCAACAATACTCCATACATCGGCGAATGGTGGCCTTATAGAGGTACAGGATACTTTCGGGCATTAGTAACCTTCTAGAATGGTAGAGAGAGCCTACCTTACCTGCAGCGGTCCTGGCAATGCTCTCAATGCAATTGTTTAAACTCATGTTTTCTGTGAACATTAGGCCGAGGAGTTTAAAAGAAGTACTTTCAGTTAATGAATCTTTGGTCATTGCTATTGGTGGTAGAGAAGGTTTCTTGTAATTATTGAAGAAAACAGGTTCAGTCTTGGGAGCATTGAATGTGACCATCCATTTTTGTCCCCATTCCACTACAGATTGGAGGTCATCCTCTAGTATTTCGTCCATTTCCCTAGATATGTATTCATTTGTTTTCCTGTCGTGCCTGTTATAGAGCGTGGTGTCATCAGCATAGATACCCATCTCAGAGGCAATTTTGTCGGGGAGGTCATTTCTGAATATTAGGAATAATAAAGGTCCAAGAATAGACCCCTGAAGCACTCCCGCATTTATAACATATTGTTTAGATGTACGACCGTCGAGGACAACCTGAATTTTTCTCTTATCTAAGAAGGATTTAATTATGTTAAGTATCCATCCAGTGATACCGTATGATCTGATTTTCTTGAGAAGACCTTCATGCCATACCCTGTCAAAAGCCTTAAATATATCTAGAGCTACCGCTCTACCCTCCCCTGTTTTGTTCAGTGAATGGTATATACATTCAGAGATCACATTTACTAGCAAATATATATATATTAGAGTTGGACTATCAATCGGAATCAGGAATTGGAAAAGTCGGAACTTTTGGGGGTCTTGGAATCGGTATCAGAAAAAAATTGTGCTGATTTTCTGATGCTAGAAATGATTCTTTTAATTTTTTTCTTTTATTTGGTTTTGTTTACCAGTGGGTAGTAATAATAAAATAATAGATATTTATTGATTTTAAACTATCAGAAAAACTATCATAAATAAACCACCATCCCAACAAGCTTTTATCTTTGAGAAAATATATGCAGATTTAATATGTGCTTTTACAGTAATCGTGAAAAATAACAACTTTATAGTTAAATATGCAGATATTTATAAAGAATCGGAATCGAAATCAGAAATTCAGTCCGGAATTGATCACTCTATCAGAATTGGGAAAAATATGGGAATCGTCCCATCACTAATATATTTGTTAGTAATATGAATAAATGTTAATAATATAACAGAATTAGAGATGTAGCCCGACTTCTTACTAATAAGTATGGTGTTAAAATCCAAAAGGCTCTCTATTTTTCACCTTTTAGTTTACTTTCGTTTATTTGACCTGTTGCAGCATACTTTTTAGCTGTTGTTTGTGATTGTAATGTTAGATAAAACACCATAAAGAAGAAAAACGTATAATTTGGGTTGTACAAATAAGGTTTGCTTCTCGTTATATTTATGTGAATGCACACACATATTCGATTGTCTAGACTAAACTAGCTATGAAGATGTTGTATGATTGTATGCGTTGAGCGAACTGCTGTCTATACTTATATATGGTCTTCTCTATTCTCGCGTTCCCTTTGTCCACTCTCTATTTACCTTTGTCTCTCTGCCTATCTATATATTTATCTATATCGTTTTGCTTCATGATTAATATCACCCACATTATTAGCATTAATAATGATTCTATATTTTTGCGAATATCACTTGGTTATTAAATTTTCAATAACTTAATCGAAACCTCATTTATTTTAATTTTCCATAGTCTGTTGACGTACGTTACACCCCAATTCCTACACAATATTGTATTCCAAAAAACTCCGTAATCAGCTGCGTTTAAATAGTTCTTGGACTTCTTATCTTTTAATGGCTTCGAGTCTTCACATTGACAAACTATTAAAGAACAGGGAATAATATTCATATATCATATATAGTTGCTGAAACTATAAGTAAAACAAAACAAGCAAGTAAAACAGGAAATAGGTCTTAATCTATTGTGGAAAAAAGGGGAGACACCAAATTATTAACTTTATTTACCTCAGAGTGGAC
Organism: Euprymna scolopes; assembly: GCF_053919585.1. Lineage (NCBI taxonomy): Eukaryota > Metazoa > Mollusca > Cephalopoda > Sepiida > Sepiolidae > Euprymna > Euprymna scolopes. Next base: position 37,317,655 of record NC_136501.1, read on the forward strand.
AAAATTGGAAGTTTTTTCTCAACCGCAGGATACAAACTTTAATGTATTAAATTATTAACTCTATTTAGTGAGACTAGTCAAGTGGGTTAAGACAAGAAATGGTCAAACAAAAGAAAAACAGCACTCACTCTCTCAAATTTAACGGCCCTATGCCTAATTGTATGTATTTACAAAAAATAAAATGCTATTTTAAGCGTAAGGCGATTAAATATCAATCGAAATTCATGAAATCTAAAAGAAAGGACGTTTTGAGGAATACAAACTTTTCATAGTGTTCGTCCAAATCGATCTAAAATTAAAGTACCCGAATAACAAAATAGCTTCGTCTCAATTATAACAAATATTAATTGTTATGCTTTCTGAATACGAAATTATAAAATCGAAATCAAACGTTTTCCATATATATATATATATATATATATATATATATATATATATATATATATATATATATATATATATAAAGAGAGAGAGAGACAGACAGATAGATAGATGTGTGTGGGGGGGCTTATTTAAACTATGATGACATCTGATGCATTTTGTACAAGTTACAAAATCGAAATTCACTTTAAAAATAATAAATAGCTTCATGACCAAAGTTTGATTTTCTTCCTCAATAGATATATAATCAAAAGCATATTTCATTTTATGTACCTAGAATTTTCTCACTTAGACGTTGGTTGTATGATATAGTATTAAAAGGCCATGTAAGTTACCTTTGTCATATTTGGAATCGTCATTCCTTCTTAGTGCAAGTAAACATTTAGTCATTTTATTTTGGCTATACTAGACTTTCAAATTATCTTTATTCCCCCATTTGCTGCGTACTTTACATTATGCATTCTATACAATTACTTCGTGCGATATATTCCAGTTCTAAAGAAAGAAATCCTTTTGAAATTGGAGCTATTGGCATTTCAACTTTATTTTCCCAAATTAGTATTTATTAACTATTTCTGTTTGAAAATATCTATGAATATTCATTCTAATTTTGATTCATATCGACAGTTGTAAATAGGTCTTAATTATAAAGCGTAATTTTCTTGTAATTCTTATACTTTTGACACATGAGAATTTCTGGTTTTTCCACCAAAAATTATTTGCTCCAAAGTATGACAAATACATAGCTAATGTGCTGCCCAACTTTATAGTTAATTGATAACAAAACGGTGAAATAAAAGCAGAATTACCCATTTTACAGAATGCATATAATGGCAATTAAAATAATCATAAAACGACCCCCACACAATAATTGGTTTAAATGATGGTCATTCAGGGACACAATGTGCGCCATGTGTCAAAGATCTTCCGACCTGCAAGTATTATTTTGAAGTCTTTTTTTTTTTGTTGTTCTATACCTACATATAGTTTAATAACTCGCTAGACACAGATTTATTCATATTTTTCCTAATAATGACAGTTGTGCTATAGTTCTAATAAAACTCGAAATCAGTACAACCAGTAACAGACACATCAGATTTCTTCCTATATATCTATATACTAGAATAAATGTGACTTGTTTGGTAACCCTTTGACCTCGGATTACATTTTTGGAACCAAGCAAAGTGAGTTGGAAAATCGAATTAAATATTTACAAAAATAAAAGATAAAACCAGTTAATCATATAATCTCTGTTTTTAATTTTCTATCTCTTTTTCTCTCCCCAACTATGAGATAAATAGTATTTCTGCTTGAGATTACATTCCCATTTGTTTATAATGAACGATTCCAATCTTTTTTATTCTTTACTCCCTTTATTTCTTCGACTGTATATAAACAGAAGAAGGGAGGGAAAAGATAGGCAGAGTGACAGAAAGGAGAAGTGATAACATATGAAAAGAGCGGAGAGGTCAAACAAAATAAAAACGTAGTAATCAGTTGGTCACTTGATTGGTGGCTAATTAAACAAATTAAAAAGAATTTTTTTCACATATAACTCAATTTTGAACCTACGGAAAATTTAATTCTTCAGCATTCTTTTGCGTGATTATGATCAGAAAAAGTTTAGGCTATTTTCGAACAGATGCTAAACACATTTCTAATCTATATACCTGTAAAGTTGAGGTTTTCTCGCTCTGACATTGATATTAAAAGACCACCTTCTCTATTTAAAAATTATTGAAAGAAACTTCTTGATATACATAATCATGGAAATGCAAGCGACTACAAGAAAGTAAACTAATTTGCATATTTCTTAAAAAACGAGCGTTTATTATTTATTCATTTTTATGGTTTCTTAGATGATTAGTTTCATTTCACAATTACACTGAATTGTATTTATGTATACTTTCTACATTCTGCATAATTACGTAGAATTTAAGACGGATACGTTCTAAAACATTGAAATGTGTGTGTGTGTGTGTGTGTGTGTGTGTGTGTGTGTGTGTGTGTGTGTGTGTGTGTGTAAAAGTGACCTCGTCAGGATGAGTGCGAAAAGTTTCTACCAAACTCTTCTTTGAATATTTGATATACAGAGTTGAAATTTGATATATAATATATTTGCACCTGTAGCACATTTTCAATTTGTTTTTTATCCGGCAGAATTTATTGCTAATGGGTCAAAATTGAAAACAAAATAGTTGATCTTGGCAAACCTGTTTGTATGCACAAATCTACATTCATAAGTTAAATAACGTTATTTTTTAACTATTTATGTGAGTATGGAGTTTGCTCAGAAGTTTAGGAATCAGCCTAAAAAGGTGTATGTTTTGGTTTCAATTCTAGCCGATGGCATCTAATTCATTTTTCTTTTTTACTTTTCCAAATCGCTACTATATATTGCTTACAATAGATTAATCGATAGAGAATTGACTCTTTGATAATAAATACGAAATCTGCATGAATTAAAATATCATATTTAAGCTTTTTTATGACCGGTCAACGCTGGGCGGCCTGCTAATATTCATATAGATATGTGGATGATGTCGTAGCGATGTTCACAGAAAACTCTCATATACACTCTAATAACCGGCCCAGTTTTACTCGAGTTCCTACAACACTATTCTGTCTCTCGAGAAAATGTTTAACTTCCGAAACGTTGTTTTTCGTCATCAAACGTTAATAGTAAAAGGTTATGTAATCCTCAATTACATACGCTGACTCTGCATTGCTCTCCAATGGCGAAAGGAAATTCAAGACGGCCATTGATAAGTGTTGGGATAAGTTAGGAAAATACTGAGGTTCGAAAACTGAGCATTTAAAACCGAATCTAGGTGCTTTGGACAATGTCAAAACATTGTTAATTCACTGACCGCATAGCAGCAGCCTTATAGGGCAACGGTTAGAAGCTCTGACTGTCGTTTGGGCGATCGGGTTTCGATCCTGGCTTGAGGTAGTTGCTTGTCTAGCCGCACTGACGAGCTGTGAAACAGCAAAACAGTACTGTATGTGGATGGCTATATATATATATATATATATATATATATATATATATATATATATATATATATATATATGTGTGTGTGTGTGTATGTATGTTGGGACGATTAATCGAAATCGGAATCGAAATTTGAAATCAAAGAAATTTGTACTTTTTTAAGCTTTCGAAATCGGAAAATGTTGTGCCTGTTTTCCAACGCCCAAAATGATTCTTCTTATCGTTTATATTTCTTTGTTTTTTTTTTTAATTTCATTTTCCACGGCTCGTATTTAGGATGAAATGATGAATTATTGATTTTAAACTAACGGTAAAACTAAAATCTATAAGTCACACCCATATGTGTATTTTTACATTTACATGGTTTTTACATTTACATGTTTTTTGCGGTAATCCGATATCACTGCCAAAAAAAATCTATATTTAGAAATTATAATAGCATTGGAATCGGTAATCGTATTGGAATCGAACATTAAAAACGGAATCGGGGAAATACGAGAACCATCTCAACACTAATATATATATGTATATGTGTATATACATAGGCATATATATATATATATATATATATATATATATATGTATATATACATATATAGATATGTGTATAGATATACATCCTTATGGATAGAAAATATATATATATAAAGACATAATATATATATTCCTACATATAATTACATACGTATATATACATACATATTCATACATATATACATACATATATATTCGTACATCTATACATATATATACACATTTATATATAAATAAATACATACATACATATATACACATATACATATATACATACATATATATATATATATATATATATATATATATATATATATATATATATATATATATTATAAATTTTTATTTTGGAAATATTGTTAATTTCAATGTATACCGTTTTCGTTTAACGGGTTGAGAATATTATGATAAAAACTGAATGACGGTAATTTCGAGTAAAGCTTAATGTATCTATTTTATATGTGCAGAGCATATATAGCACGAAACTTTATTGAAATTTAAAGACTTGACTTTTTTTGTTTTATGTAACTCTTGTTTATTTCATCTTGGATCTCTTCATTACAGCAGTTTCATTAATGGGATGACAATTTTATAATTTTATGTTTTCATAAAAAATAAAAATATTCTCGCCAACTCGTTAGATATGATTTCCATCCGATGTTATCAACAAAAAGTTAATTTTGTACATGATAAGCCTGGTGCGTTCGTTTGGGGAAAAGAAATTTCATCCCCAGGTTGGGATGGAATTTCTTTTCCCCAAACGAACGCACCAGGCTTCCTGTTAGAAATGCCACTGACCCGATTTGAAGATTTTTGGCCTCTTCTGACGGAATCTCTTTCTGAACTCCCTTAAAACCTCAACATATTATTCTTTGTTGAATGTTTGTTTAGTGGAAATCCAGTGCATTTAGATCATACCTGTGCTATAAAACAAAAAGGATCATATGTACTTCTTGTGTCTGGGAGCGACAGTATGCTACCACTGGGAAATCAGTCTCTTGGTCTCTGGGTCATAGCATATCACAAGTCACCAGATCATTAAGAAATGTGGGATCTGAATTGATCCGCTCAATAATACCTTTGGTGTTATGACAATGTCTTTCTTTCTGATTTTCTCTGAGCAGCCTTGGGACAAACTTTGTGCAAATCTTCCGTATTTTCAGTTCGAATAATTGTGTACAATACCCACACTGACACCAAATCATGCACTTATTATCTATGAACAAACGACGATCCTTATCCATGAAATTCTTTATTTGGAAAATCAACTCGGGTATTCAGACTGCCTTATTCTTTCAACACTTCTCATAATCCCTAAAGGCTCGCTGCCCTCCTTGAATCTGTTATTCCACTCACAAGTGGATGTTTGATTCATGCAAGATGGGACAAAAGAAGTTTCAATCATTCCATACGTTTCTGTGTAATTTTCTCCAAGTTTAATACAAAACTTTATTTATATACTGTTCTATTAAAGTGTACTCACGTCCTGATTGCATTTTTCAGATTCACCACACATATGTACACACACATACATATATATATATATATATATATGTACATATAAATGAATATGTGCATACACATATAAATGCATATACATATACATATACATATATATACATAAACATACATAAATGTGAGTATATACATATATATGCATATATCTACAAATATATATTTACGTGAATATATATATACATATACATGCATATGTCTACAAACATATACATGCATAGATACATATATATACATGCATGTACACACATATATATATACATCTATATGCGTATATATACATATATATGCATATATATATACATATATACATTTACATGCATATATATATACATGTACATGCATATATATTTATGTATATGCATATGTATACATATGCATTCATATATATACATATATACAAATATACATGCACATATATGCATACATATCCATATATGTGCATATATATACATGCCAATAGATACACATGTATGAACATATACGTGCGTATATATACATATATGTATACATATACATGAATATATATATACTTATATATGCATATATATACATATATGAACCCTTTTTCGGGGTCAACGGCCAACTAGCACCGTGTGTGTTATTGTGTATGTATGTGTGTGTTGGGGTGGAGAGAGCTCCTGTAAGCCGTGGTGAAGGCAACCTTTCTAGGAGAAGCAAATCTCTAATTTAAAAACCATAAAGCGGGAGACCAGTACCCGCATTAAGCTGGTCTGCAGTTTAACTTGTTGCTGGCTATCTTGATCTTGCTTGTTGCTGGATCTCAACATTTTGAACCGAGAGAGAGACTTAGCTGTCGTACAAAGCTAAGACTCTGTAACATCATATTTGTATAGATAACCCTCAGGGATTTGGCTATAAAAATGGTTCTTTGGCGATGGAAGTTATTTTTAGGCTCATGGAGTTTAAGTGTCTGAGGGAGTGGTACTCGTCTGACAAGACGTTGCAATCATCATATATACATGTACATGGATATATATGCATATATATGAACGTGTACATGCATATCTATGTATATATATGCATGTACATGCATATATAGATCCACATATGTTAACATATATACATATACATGCATATATATTTACATATATATAAATATACTTGCATATGTATGCATATAAATGTATATATATGTAGATATATATGTTTATATATAGATGCATATATATGCATACACATACATGGATATATATATATACATATACCTGCATATATATGCATATACATACATATGTCCTGCATATATATGCATATACATACATATGTATGCATATACGGGCATTTACATATACATGCACACATATACATATGGACATGCATATATATATGCACATATACATGTATGTTTGCTGCAACCTTCGCAATGTCCTCAATTTATTTGTTCCAGTGCATGTATATGTATATTGCTCGTGAATGTTAAGCTGAGGATTTTGCAGAAAGAAAACATATACATGCATACACATATGCATGCATATATATATATATATATATATATATATATATATATATATATATATATATATACTAGCTGTACCCGGCCACGCGTTGCTGTGGCTCAGTTTGTTAAAATGGAACACATGTGAAAGTAGAGAAAAGTTTGATTCTTTTTTTCAAGAGAATGTACGAATTATTTTTTTTAAGATGTTAAGAAAATAAAAAGAAAAATACTTCCATCATTAATTATGCAAAAAAATAAATAAAATGTTGATTTAGTGTTTTAATATTATGCTTATAAATTACGATAAAACTTGCTGAGTATGCGCTGTTTAGCAGTTGTTGAAAAAATGGAACGGAAACTTAAATTTCGCTTCGTTTTAATCTTTCTTAATTTTTTAATTGTGCCCCCCAAACGAATAAAATCAAAACAGTAACATTCAACAATTGTACTTTATGTATATAAAACACAAAATATTTATTTAAAAAAAAATGTTTTTTAAAAGTTAATAACGAAAGGGAAATAATTCCATTTTTAAACGAAAAAGTCAGTTTGGTATATCTTTTTGTTATTTTTTACATGAGTCCAGCTTACCATTCACATTGGAAATGTCGACATTTATAGGTTGTCGGGTACGTTTACAACGAATAAACACTCCAATCTAGTAGATGTATCAGAATTTTTGTAGGAATTTTTTACACCCCTATCATGAAACTGCGAATAAAATATAAAAATCTCGTAATTTCTCTTTTAAAAGTGGGTTGTTTATTTTCTTTATGGATTATACTTCCAAAATAAACTAATAAAGTTGTTTTAAAAGTAATAGAAATATTTTTTTTATTTTTTAAAAACACTAATGAATTTTATGAACTCAATATTTTTCAATTTTTAAACTTTAAAAATTTATCAAAATCTTACTATTGATTCTATTTTTACGATATTTTCAGGGTCAATGTGAAATTTTATGCTCTTTCCAATAAACCGAATATAATATTTTAGACAAACGTTTTTTTTTTTAATTCACGCCCCCCCCCCATTTTCAAGTGTCTATTAAAAAGTAAATAATTCATTTACTCACCAAAGTGTTATATATCGCAAATTGAAGAGAAAAGGTCAATAAGTAATATATTCAAATTTAAAACAAAAAAGTAGTGTCTTTTAGAAATTTACCTGTAAAGTTCGAAGTTTAAAACCTTTTTTTTAAACTGCGTTGTTTGTTTTTTCTTTTGTTTGTTTTTTTATGAAACCTTGGTCCTTGCTCTTTTAATTGAAAACAAAATTAGGGCTTCAATTACATTTTCCGAGTAGTTATAAGCTTGGAAAGACAGGGGGTAGAATAATTCACGCTTCCCATTTTGAAATGTCTATTAAGAAGTAAATAATTTATTCACCAAAGTGTTATATATCACAAATTGAAGAGAAAAGGTCAATAAATAATATATTCAAATTTAAAACAAAAAAAAGTAGTGTTTTTAGAAATTTACCTGTAAAGTCCGAAGTTAAAACCTTTTTTTTTTTAAAAACATGTCGTTTGTTTTTGTTTTTTTGTTTGTTTTAATGAAACCTTGGTCCTTGCTCCTTTAATTGGAAAAAAATTAGGGCTTGAGTTAGATTTTTCGAGTAGTTATAAGCTTGGAAAGACGGGGTGGAATTATTCACTATTTTTCACGAAATTTCTGACAAACCTACCAATCTACCCATGTTAAGAACGGCTTTCGGAACAGACACCCCTAACCTTGCCAGAATACCCGAAAAGCTATAAAAGTTGACGAGTCGAATGTGAACGATGAGTTGGACGTAATGTAAAAATGTACCGAATTTAAAAGTGACGAAATTCAAATTTCCGTTCCATTTTTACAACCGTAAAGTAGAGCATTCTATGCAAATTTTACCTAACTTACTGTATTAATGCTATTTTTTTTAAGCAAAAAAAAAAATTTAGGTTTGGCTATAAATTCCTAAACTCATTTCACCCTAAATAATTTAGGTGACTGAAATAGGAATCTAATTGAATCTTTAATTTCCTGAATAGTATGCGAGAATTCATTTTTCTTTGAGTTATATCGAATTCATTAATACGGATTTTAGGGGCTTTTTTCGTAATGTTACTGTAAAAATTATTTTTTATTGTTACAAATTACGATGCTTTATTTATATAAAAAAAGCAAAAATAAATTCTTGCGTTTTTTATTTACTACTGAAAACCATAACTTTAGTAAAGGTATTTTTTGTTTAAACAAAATAAAACATTCTCACTAAGAGTTAAGTAAAAATAATTAGTTCATTATATTCTGCGACCATTATTTGAAAAATACTGCAATTTTCGTTAGAATTTGTTAATTTCCTGATTTTTGGTGAATTTTTAAGTAAAGGGAGGAGTCAAAATGTTTATACACTTTGAGCGTCGGCATTCATTTTGTGTGTACCTACCATTTTTCGATGAATATTTGATAGCAAAGCGACCACGTGTGGTTAATTTAAATTAAATTTCAATCACATGGTTACATTATCAATAATCATGTGATTAAACCCATTGAAAATTTACCGATATTGTAAACACATTCTGTTTACATTAAGCCTGTAGTGTTTTTTTTAGTGATGCAATTTTGGCAACTGAGATTTTAAAAAAAAAACCCGCGAGATCAGGAGAAAGAAATCTCCTGAAAATCGCTAGATTTTTAATTTTATCGTCTGAAATTTTCAAAAATCGCTAATCCCATATTTTAACTATTTTTTAATTAAAAAAAAATTATAAATATAGTATATTCAATATATAAAATGTTCCGTGTTTTCTCACTATATGTTTCTGGAATTATATTGAAGCGGTTAGCTCCCCAGAAGGCTTACATATTTTATCAGCTAGTTTTGCCTGTTTTTTTTCAGAGAGGGTTTTTTTTTGTAGGAAACAAATCATAAACTCAAACTTTTTATAATAAAAGTTAAATTGAAATATACTGCAAATTAAACATCATAATAATGGTGCAACATTGAAATTAGAAAAATAAAAAACAAAAAAACAAAAAAACTTTGTTTTAGCATAATAAAAGTATTTAGGTTGGTAGATAATTAAATTCTACTGTATTGGTATAAGTTTTTTTTTTGTTTTTTGTTTTTTGCTGTTGTTTCTTGCTTTTTACAATTTTCGACTAAATGCTTCTAAATAAAGCAGGGTTGCTTCGGAGGTTGGAATGCCCCCCCCCCACCTAAAATGTACTTGGAAAAATCGATTTTATAGCGAGATTTAAGAATGGTTAGCCAAAAAAAAGGTGAAAAACAAAACAAATAATCAATAAATAATTGTTACCAAAGGCAATAAATGCTACTTTTTTTACTTACTTGAATGAGTTTATTTTATGTTTTAAAGTATTTTCAAGCACTTTTCTTTATTTTTTAATCTAAAATTGCGGGTGTGTGGGTGCCAAATATCTCCAGATTTTCTAGAATTCCCCGCTAGATTGCAAATGCAATCTCCAGATCTAGCAGGAAAACCGCTTAATTGTAACACTGGTCACGTGACAGGAAGCGGTAATAAATAATTGTCCCTAAATAAAAAAAATGTCGTATCGATACAAAGAAAAACACCTATTTATCATAGAAAAATTAAGTATAATGTTATAATTAAAAAGAAATATATAAAAACACACATGTATATAGTAAACATATTATACCAAAACGTGAAAGCTATCCGTCCAGTGGTTTTTTAGACTTTTAATTGCGAACGAACCAAGAGTTACATTTTTATATATATAGATTGATAGTGTTGAGTTATATGATTCTGGTAGATGATGATAAAAAAAATAGTGGAACGCCATTTCATAAAAAAATGCCTTGTGCTGGCTTTGAACCATGAAATATGGCATAAAACTCAATTGAAATCGAACGAAAATAATGTTCTTATAAAATATAATCTTTATGAGTTCGGCGTAGGTATAGATATAAAATATTTTCTATACTCAAAAAGAAAAAAATATATATTACTGATATTAAAAATGTCAAAAAAGAATATTAAATACGTACGATGATTTGACTAAGATATAAGTTTGGCAGACTATTATAAGTTTATATATTCATTTCCTTTACTGAGAGTGCAAAAGTTAGGATTATTATAAGTATGTTGTCTAATCAGGTGGAAGGATAACGCAAAAATAGCAGACCATGTCTATTTAATACAACCTAAAAACTAGTTAGAAAATGGTACAGGAACTCGGGTCAAAGGTGCTCATGCTGTGGTAAGTTTTGCTCTTCTGTCACTTGTTTTACTGTAATGTCGCAACACACATACAGAAAGACAATTTTTCTAATGAATAAACACACACACACGCACACAGATTAATATATATATATATATATATATATATATATATATATATATTAGAAAGCTTAGACAATGTACATGTGTGTGCATGTATAAATACATGCACACATCTATACATAAAAATATAAAAAAATATGTTTACATATAAACATATATATATGCATATACATATTAACATATACACACACACATATATATATACATATGCATATGCACACATATACATATATACATATATACATATATATGCCTACATATATACATATATATACATAAATATATACATATGTATGCACATATATTCACATATACATGTATATACACATATATATACATATATACACATACATATATACATATATTTATACATATACATATGTATATATACATATATGTATATATCTATACTTGTATATACATATATATATATATACATACATATATATACATATGTATATATATACATATATATACATATATGTATAAATATATATCTATACATATATATACATATTTATATATACATATCTATATACATATATATATATATACATGATGATTGCAACGTCTTGTCAGACGAGTGCCACTCCCTCAGACATTTAAAATCCATGAGTCCAAATACCTGAGGGAATATCTATACAAAGATGATGTTACAGAGTCTTAGCTCTGCAGGACAGCAAAGTCTCTCTCTCGGTTCAAAATGTTGAGATCCAGCAACAAGCAAGAGCAAGATAGCCAGCAACAAATTAACCTGCAGACCAGTTTAATGCGGGTACTGGTCTCCCGCTTTGTTTTTTAAATCAGAGATTTGCTTCTCCTAGAAAGGTTGCCTTCACCACGGCTTACGGGAGCCCTCTCCACCCCAATACACATATACAAAGGGCGAATGAACTCTTTTTCTGTGTCAACGGCCAACTAGCACAGTGTACAGTGTATATTTGTGTGTGTATATGTGTATATATATACATATATGTATACATACAGACATATATACATATATATATACATATACACACACATATATATATACATACGTATATGCATGTACATATATACACATATATAAATACATATATATATATTCATATACATATACATACATATATACATATATCTGTATATATATATACATATATATATATGATTATATGTACATATATGTGTATATATAAGTATATATATGTATATTTATACATATATGTATATATATGTGTATATATGTATATTTATACATATATGTATATATATGTATATATATTTATATATATATGTATATTTATACATATATATGTACATATATATATTTATATATATGTATATGTATATATATGTAAATATATATATATATACATACATATACATATATACATATATATATATACAGATATACATATATATACATGTGTATATACACATATATATACATATATATATATTTATATATCCATATATATATATATAAAACAATTCTTCCTAATACTAACCAACAATTTCTGTAAGGTCTGACGAGGCTGTTAGATCGTAAACACGGTCCAACATCCGAAACATATGTAATCAAACAGATAAAACGGTAATAAAAAATATGAAACATATATATATATATATATATATATATATATATATATATATATATATATATATATATATATATATATATATATATATATATATATATATATATATATATATATATATATATACTATCAGTTCAGGATGGCTTTGCTTAAGCACTATGTACTGTTCATAATTTTCTCTACGCGTGAATACACTTTATGTATTATTTCAAATGTTTAGACCAAAATTTGTCTGAGCGTTTGGGGGGGGAGCAAAAAAAAGTGGTAGTAGGACGTGATTGCTGTGTCGCCCACCGCCAAACCGGAAGTGACGTAGGTTAAAATTAAGGCTAGAGAATCGGAAAGGGGGGATTACTTTCGACAATATCGGTGAAAAAAGCGGCCCCTCCCTGTAGAAAAGTGCCCATTTGAGGATGAAGAAATTAATGTTTTTAGCCAATGTTTCGGTATTTGTCGTCTGACGGGTCGCACTTCAAAAAAGACTGTGATTAAAATTTCAAATGTTAAGACCAGAAATTGTCCAAGTAATTTGGAAGAGACCGCAGAGGTCAATTTTTTTTTAACTTTGACGTATTATGACCCCTTAGTATTTATTATTTTGGGCTCAAATCAAGTTATTAAGTTAAATCCATGTCTAAGGAACCTATATCTAAAATTTCAATTGTTTATACCCAAAATTGACAGCGGAGTTTGATAGCGTTCTTAAAGGTCAAATCGTTGAACTTTTATCCCATAACAGCCAAGTTTCTGGCCGAAAACGGATTACAAAGATTTTCCCAAATCTCAGTACCCTGTATATCAAATTTCGAGTCCGTAAACTGAAAATTGACAGAGTTATTGCGTTGGAAAATGTACACAGACACGTACACGCTCATACACATAGACACATTCACTTTTATATATATACTAACATTTCAGCCCGGCGTTGCCCGAGTGTTTAAAAGTGTATGTTGAGCAAAAAAAAAAAAAAAAAAAAAACCCGGTCAATTTTTTTAACTTTGACCCCTATTATGACCCCTTAACATTTATTGTTTGGGCTTCAATCAAGTTATTAAGTTAGATCCATGTCCAAGGAACCTATATCTAAAATTGGCAGAGTTATTGTGGAGAGAAATGTACACAGACAGACAGACAGACAGACAGACACACACACACACACACACACACACACACAGTCACTTTCATCTTTATAGGTATATATATATATATATATATATATATATATATATATATATATATATATATAGTGTATCACAAAAGTGAGTACACCTATCACATTTCTTCAAATATTTAAGAATATCTCTTCACGGAACAACCCTGAAAAAATGATTTTTTTGACACAATGAAAAATAGTCTCTCTGCAACATATGTAACAGAGTTAATTTATTATCCCCTCAAAATAACTAAAACTATAGCCATTAAAAGCTTGATCACTAGCAACAAAAGTGAGTACCCTTCCTATTTTATTTATTAAGGGTGTAAATTAGGAACCCTTTAGTTTATCAATATGGGAAAATGCATCCTATAGATTGGTGACTTCTCGACGTCAGTTAAATAGAAACATGCATCCTATAATATATATATATATATATATATATATATATATATATATATATATATATATATATATATATATATATATATATACAGGGTGAACAGAAAGTCCTTGGACTAATTCAAAAGTGGTTTATTAATAGAAAATTACAAAAATATAAATTAAACATGAATGAAAATCATAAGTTAGGAAACCAAGAATAAATTCAAATTATTTATTTTCAATGTGATGTCCCTTCCTTTCAATTAGACGTTCAATTCTCTGTCTGAAGTTACCAACCTAGGCACGCAGCGTTTTCTGAGGTATTTTAGCCCATTCACTCAGAAGAGATGTCTTCAAAACATAAACACTTGGATGAGCAACAGAACAGACCTTTGCCTCCAACAAAGACCACACCGAAAAATCCATGGGATTCAAATCAGGCGATGCAGGAGGCCACATCTCCTTGCTCCAGAATCTTAGAAAATGACGTTGGCACCAGTCCTGAGTTTTTCTGAAGGTGTGGGATGGTGCTCCATCTTGTTGGAGGGTGAAAGGCTGATCTTTGAAGTGTTTCTTCATCTCTTCAAATGCTGGAACCAAAATATCGTTAATGTAGCGATCTGTGTTGATCTTAACCCCCTGCTCCACGAAAATCAGAGGCGACTTCCAAGAGTTGGAGACTGCAGCCCACACCATGAGGGAAGACGGCTTTTGTCGGCGGAAAACTATTCTCACGGAGTCATCAATGTCTGCTGAAGATTTTGCGTAAACTCTGTCGTTCTGATTGTTAACAGTCACTTCAATTGTGAAGAGTTTTTCATCAGAAAAATCGATCTGTCGCTCTGCCGTGCCAGCCTTCAGTTCTCCAAGAAGAAGCTTTGCTCTTTCAAGTCTCTTGTGCTTTTGGGCAGGTGTGAGATACTGTCTCTTTTTCATCTTGTAGGGAGACAACTGGAGATCGTTTTTTACGATGGTTCTCATCGAGGTCACGCTCACATTCATGTCTTTAGCCATTTGTCTTGCAGATCTCTTCGGGTTCCTCCTTACCCTCTCTCGGATAGCTTTAATCACCTTCTTTGTTCGAGCAGTGCGAGGTCTTCCACTCCTAGGACGGTCTTCAGATGTACCAAGTTCCTTAAATCTGTTCACAACATGGTACACGGTGGATTTAGCCACTTTCAAGAGCTTAATAATCTCTGAGTTTGTCCTTCCCGCGCAATGAAGTTGAATTATGGCCTCTCGTTTGCTCATTTTTCTGAATGTTTAAACAAAATTATTTTAATATTTTTGTTGAAAATAATTAGATCAATAGTTAGACTAAATACTTACTTTATTCGAAAAGAGAAAACGTGATTTTAACAATATTTAATTTTAAAACTAAAAATGGTCTAAGAACTTTCTGTTCACCATATATATATATATATATATATATATATATAGGCAAAATTATCTAATGTATATATACGCGCGCGTGTTCGATTATAATATTTTATACGATGTCGATTGTCCCAACATAAAATGTTTAACTTTGAGGAATGTTCTTTGCTATTTAAAATCTATTAAAATGTTACATTGATTAAGATCATGCATTTCCTTATACCGCGTTCTCGTTTTGACATTACAACCGGCGTTATTCGTTTTTTTTTTGTTTGTTTTTGTTTGTTTGTTTTTTTTAATAAATCTACAAAAAAAATTAAACGTTAGATTGAATAATCAGTTCGCACTTCCGGTTTAAGCTTCCAGTATGTAAGCGCATGTCTATTTTTTGCTGCACGTGATAATGACCAATGCTTTTCTTTTGCATCGGTCGCGGATAACTCTCCGAGTCCATTGATTAAAGTGTCTCGTTCGAGTCGTTCACCCTGACTCTCACCGCTCCATTCGACAATGTTCCTGTTATGACTGGTACCATTCCCCGTCGCCACTATATCGATTTGTGCCGAAGTTGAGGGGATGGTTAAAGTTGGGGACTCAAGTATGATATGGGGAAGGATTGAATAATGAACGCCTTTTGCAATTCATCTTTGTCAGCTGAACTACAATTGGTTGAAAGAAGCCAAGTAGTTTAAGAATTTATAAAATATAAATAATGGTTGCGTAAGAGGAACAGCGCACGAAAGAGATGAAAATGCACTTCTAAAATCATTAATAAACACACAGACACACACACGCACGCATACACACACAATATATATTATACATTTTATTCATACATACATTTTGGTTCTCCATTTGCAGACACGTATCAGTTCTAGCTGGGAAGGAGATGAAACTCTTTATCTGAAGAACTTAGTTTAACTGATTCATAGGTAAAGTTAAAGCATATCTGGAAATATTTGTATTAATAAAAGTGTATACTAAATAAATACACTGCTCTACTTATTATTGAGCACTATTATATAAACACTCTAAAGACTAACTGAATTAACTTATATGAACAAAACCTCACTCGTGACATATATGTATATATGTATGTATATATATGTATATATATGTATATTATGTATATATATATGTGTATATATGTGTATATATGCGTGTGTGTATGTATATGTATGCGTATATATATATATATATATATATATATATATATATATATATATATATATATATATATATATGTCTACTGTTTTGGGGGGGAAAGAATTTCAACAAAGTGCTCGATTACAAAGAAAAACTTTTTCGATATAAGAGCTTAATATTTATTTATTTATTTGTACAGAAGTTCAGAAAAACATTGGTACCGTCAGTTTTTTAACCTCTGTACAATTAATATATATATATATATATATATATATATATAAATTATAAGACACTTTGTGTGTTTTCGTCTGTCTGTCTATCTGTCTGTGCGAGAGTCTGTTCCCTATGAACTCCGAAACGGCTGGGCTGATTTATTTTGAAATTTCACATTCACATTTCTCACAATTTAGGAGTATTCTTACATAGATTTTGTCTCAGAATGCCTCTGATAAATATCGAAACTCGATGCTCGAAAATACCATTATAATAAAAAATAAAACACTTTTTAGTTGGTTTTTATTCTCCTTTACGGACTTTTTCATGTATAGATATAAAAAAAAGTAATATGACCTCTTTTTAAGATAATTTGAATACGTAGGGTATCATTTTTTTTTTTTTTTTACCAAATTTCGAGTCACGATGACCAAAAGTAATGAGCGGTCAGGAGTACAGGCAGATATGCATCGCCTATATTAATATATATCATTTTGTTTTATAATCTACGCACTAACAATACACATACAAATGATCAGAAACGTTGAATTAGAGATAAATCCTCTTGAGTTGCGAGAATGTTGCCAATATTTTGAACGCAGAAACAATCGGATTATTTTTTTTATTTTCGATCGTTGTTACATCACAAATCATCCAACCCACCTTTTTTTATTCTAGTTATTTGAATCTTTTTCTCCATTTATCTTTCTTTTGTGTTTACTCTTTTCATGCCTGCAGGTTTAGTTGTGATTACAATTTTCAAACGTCGCCGACAACTTCGACATCTTTTGTCTTGTATTTCACCGCACTTACTTTTAACCGGGGATTTCCCTTCTGTGGGCGTTGGGAAGATCCAAGATGATGATGAGGAAAAGGAGTTTACAACATTTTTAAATTGGCATAATATATGGCTACATTATAAAGTTAAATATTAATCTGCTTATGGATTAATATGTATTATTCAATGACATGTTCTTCGATTTTTTCTAATTCAACATTTCTGATCATTTGCATTTATTGTATTTAACTGAAAGAAAATGAATATATGTTAGATCTGATAAAACATGTCGGATTTAATGGTCCATAAAATGCTAATGTATTTCAACGGTTAGATACGATAATATTGGGGGGGGGGAATGGTGACCGAACATACAGCAACATATATCTTAGACTTTTGAAATAAAGTCAGCATTATTCTTTCTTAGCTGAGTCGAATAATAATAGAAGACCTGACCATAACGTGGTTTCCTTCAGCTAAAGATTTAGGTAACCTATAAAGGTTTTCAGTTTATCTCGGATTATTTGTTTGTTTTCAGATTATCCCGAATTATTTGTTTGTACTTTTAGTTCGCGAGTGTGTTTACATACAATAAATAAATGTATGTATAAAATGTATTTAATAACTTATCTTCTTGCTAAATGCAATGTATCACATTTAAAACCGTTTAATAAAATTCAATAATTTTGTAATGGAAAGTGGAACCGATATGTCTACCGATAACGAAGATTGTAAATGATTCACAAAACGTCATTTCTAATATGCTTCTCAAGCTGGCCTTTCCGTTATTTATAAAACAGAGGACGTATATCCAATCTGTTACCAAAGTTGCTGGAAAAAATGGTTGCATCATTTCACCGTTGCATGGAATATATAACTCTTGATGCAATCGTCTACATACAAAATTTAGATACGTCTTTAGATAGAATAATGTTAAGATATGTGATGACGTGACGCTTAGTGCATTCTTTCTTTCCTTAACACAGTTTAAAATCGACTTTACAATTTAATTGAAAATGATCTCTTTTGTTTTCTGCAGCCTCTTTCACGCAGAAGAGGTAATGATTGTCTTTTTCTGTCATAATTTCCATGTCTTCGAATAAACTTCCATCAATGGTTCGTCCTTTTAGAATATGCTCAGCAAGAAGTCTCTCTACCACGACTGAAAAGTACATTACTTTTTCCTCCATGTGCATAACATCAAATTTCCATGAGCCAATTTCTTAAGAACCTCCCGCCTGTAAAACACGTTGCTATAAGATTGCTTCTCTGATATATACAACATGGTCATGTTCAAATCTAATGCAAATAAACACTTGTCATGAATTCTTCTCATTTGTCAAATTGTATTCGTTAATTATTTTAAATTTTCTTATAGTATAATTCATTATTCAACAGTCAATCTATCCATCACATTTTTCTTTATCCTCGAGTGTCTTTTAGTCTTAATAAATAGTGACTGAATAATAAAAACAATTCTCTCTCTACGTATCTTATTGCTTTTTTTTATACTAATAAAACTATCAGAGAGTGTCTTTTTGTATACGTAAGTTTGATAGATACATATTAAATTATTTTTACTTACAATTAATCGAATTGAAGTTAAAATAAAATAAGAGAAAACTATTTTTAATCTTATTTAAAAATATTATAATTGTGATTATATTTTGAACTATTTTTATTTATTTATTTATTTATTTTTATTTATTTATTTATTTTTTTATTTTTTGCTAAATCGTCTACCAATAATAAGTCTTCATCCGGACAACGCCGAGTAAATCTGTTAGTTATGCATACTAACAGTTCTGTATCAAAATAAAGCTTATAATGCATTAAAGAATATCTTTTCAATCAGCTTACCTTAAAGATCACAAACAAACAAAGAATTTTTTTTATTTTATGACTTACTAGGCAACGTATAAAAAGAACTGAAATTTGTTTTAAATGTTTTTTTTTCGTTGTTGTTGTTGACAACCTGACTATATAAACCATGTACATAATGTATTTAGTATTTTTGGATTCTTGTTTATTTGTTATTAATATTTTATATATTTTATATTTCTTTTTCTTGTTTTATTTTTTGTGTGTGCTAATATTCCATATGCAATAGGAATATTTGAATAATTAAAACAATATTTTTGTATTGCATTTGCAATGTATTGTCTTTTCACAGGAGATGAGATTCAGCGATTTTGTTACCGGTTCTCGCAAACGGTTATCTAAAATTACAGTACTTCTTATTATTATTAGATTATTATTAGAGATTATAATATGTTTATATCTGGGATTGTTGAACAAAGAATTAAATAACTTACATTTCACACTGGAAAAAAACAGGGTCCAAATGTTTAAAATATCTCTCACCGCAAACATCCTCTTATAACTAAGTCCAGCTCCTGGCTTATTTGTGTGGCTGAGATATACGTCCGGTGAAACTGGTGCTACTAATATGAAAAGGGGTGGTGGCAACTTACCTAAGGTCAGAAAACTAGTGTTTCAGGTAAATGCGACTGATAAATCCGTGAATCTTAGAGTGGAAACTGAAATCTTGCGTTGATATTCATTTATAAAAAAAAAAAGTCTCGGAAGTCAACCCTAAGGAGAAAATTTGGAGTTGGATCTCGGACAATCGAACGTGGTATACAACACCTTTCTAGAAACTCCTGCGACGGCATTGGAACCTAGTGTGTCGGCGTTTGTCTTTCCGATGAACCACTCCAGTGAGAGCGTCTGAGTAACAGCTTGCTCCTTATCCAAGCTTAGCGCTTAGAAAGAAAATTCATGGTGTTTTAGGACTGAATTTTTGTTCAAAATGTTTCAAAATGGAATTCCCTCAATTAAGTTTTGTCATATAAAAAGAATTTTGTAATTTAAAAATTCTTTAAAATCCAATGCAAATAAAAATGCATGTTCGCCACTAATGTCCTCGAATTGAACAGCTTACGTATTTTAGAGTATTGAACACATGGGATCTTTGTAATGAAAACGGTTTAATTGTGACATTTTCTTCGTTTAAATGAAAATCTGAATAGCTGATTCATACTTAGGATTCAATAAATTACACGTAAATTTCTGTATTAAACATCCCATTGACAAAACTAACTACTTATAAACGTTAATTATAAGTGTGAACCGGTTCCTAAAATGGTGAATCACGTCGTTGAATTATTAATAACTATTTTTTAATAAACTTTTACCAGTACATTTTGAAATAGCTTAAAGAAAACAGGAACATTTTTAATAATGTATCCTTCTAAGATCTTTATTTAACCATCATTCATCAGGAGATTATCGTTAAAATTTAACAGAAAATTAAATATAATAGTAAAAATATACATCTGATGAAATCCTTTCGATATCTGGAAAAGATTTAGTGTATAAACAAATGTTTAGTTCTGCTTTTGATCGGGCTACATGCATATGTCTATAATTCTTCTAGAAGATTACTATTATTTGATTATAAAAACTTGAGAAATAAAGGAAAGATAATGACATTTCAAGGTAAAATATAAAGTTGGAAAAAAAGGTGATTTACCTTACACTCTGATTTATGCAATTTTGTTTGAATTTAAAAAATAGACTCATAAATTATATCTTATGTAATGAAATATGCTTGAAAGAACAATTGATGTTCATCAAACAAAATCCCCCCTAAAACTTTAAAACTGGAAATTGAGCGTAGCTCAAGATTTTAAAGCAGTCATCCCTATAACGATTTCATCTTTTGCAGATATTGTAAGGATTGCATCTGATGTATAATTTTACTGTGACTTTCAATGGTACTTATAACAAATGTTAGTTGAACAAAGATAATTTACGAAAATAAAGGTGCTTTTATTAACTATTTTAAAATGATTATATGCTCTTTAAAATGGAATATTTTATATTCGTTGTGTTTTAATGTTTTATATCCTTTGTTTCTAAATGTTTTATATGTACTTTGTTTATATAAATCTTTTATTGACTATGATATGTAACCCATTTGAAATGTAACACATTTGAGCTCTTCGAAATCCGTCATCCTTGATGTTGCTATATTTAACGCAATTGAACGACAACGAATAGGTGTTGCTTGAATTATTTTTTTTCTACACAGGTCGAAATTGAGCAAGAAATGTTACTGGTTTATTCGAAAATTGGTTTAAATAACACAAAATGTTCAAAAGTAAGATCTAAAGCAAATTTCCAGGCAAAAATCAACACTTACTCCATTTATTAAACAATTCGGAAACTAAACCGGCATTTCCGGCAATTAAACATTGTAGAATTAAATATTGTAAAATTTAAATATCTCAAATATCATGATCTTGTACTTTTTACAAGCACGTACAATTTCAATTAAAATATCCAGACCTAATTTCAAAACGGACCCGTATTTATTATTCGTTAAACTTCATATTTTAATTCAAAATATATTAACATTTTGAAACGATTACTGGTAATTTTCATAAATGTAATAGTGTTTTGGTTACTACATACTTGTCTTCGGGTTTCGTGTAAATGTAAAACGCAGATGGAAAAAAATCAATGTTAGTATATGTGTAATTAATTCATTATTTGCTGAAAAAAAATAAAAACGTCACTATAGTAACCACAGATGATGAAATTGCGGGTCCATACCTTTCCAGTGTTAGTCTGTAATTGAGCACAATTATCCTACGCGATTGAACTTCGTATAACTGTTTTCATAGGTTGCAATGAAATACATTAAACACAGATTTCTCCTCCTCATCTTTCTCTCTATATCTATCTATCTATCTATCTATTCTGTATATGTATAATTATTTATTATTTTTATGAAACACTATGAGAAGATATTGGGGCGAGTCGTAAAATTAACGAAGTTGCTATCTATTATTTATTGCAAAAATTGCTTGAAATTTATTTATTTGAAAAAAAATTACATTTTGGTACTCCTTGGGCGTTGAGTTCCATAGCGACCAGTAAAAAAAATAATAGTCGCTCCCTTAGTCTCCCACCTCACCTCGCACGTAACATATTTTATTTACTTATTTATTTTGAAAAAAGTTTTACTTTTTATGAATATTAAAAAAAATGGGTACTCATGCAGAGAGTGATCCATGCTGAAATAATAACGTTATTATTTAAAAAGCCATTCTTAACATGGGGAGGGGAGGGTGTTTTGTACCTATTCTGTACTTTAACCTTGCAATTGATTAAAAAAAAACACGATTTAAAAAATAGCGCGGGTCACTCTCTGCATTAGCACCGAAAAATGTTACTAAACATTTATTAATAATTTCTCACTTTTACAAACATTTGATTTTAAATCTCTTTTTAAATGACGACTTTTATCGACTTTTTTTTTAAATATCCCCCCCAATGGTGTTTATTCCGAAATCCGTTGTTAACATGGAGAGGTTGGGGGGTGTTTATTCTGAAAGCCGTTCTTAACATTTGTGGAGGTGGACCTAATGTAAAAAAAAATAAATAAATAAATAAATTTAAAAAAAAAACTAAATCATTTACTGATAACTTCTCACTTTTACAAATATTTTTTTAATTTACATGCGCGGATGAACAAATTGTTGAATAGTGCGAAAACAAAACATTTAGGTCCACCGTCACAATTTTCTTTTTTAAATGACGACTTTTATTGATAAATAAATTTACTTCTCCTAACCTAATCTAAAAAAAAAAAACAAGTTGTTTATGCGCACATAAGCAACTATTTTTTTATTAACTTTTTTTTTTTACTTTTTTATTTAAAAATTAGTAAATTTCAATGAATAGAATAATAAATCATTTATCATTAATATGTATTTTTGGTTTTGTGTTGAATGAAACTTTTTTTTTTCATTAGAACAATAATGAACCAATTTAAATCTTCCGGCATGCGTTTAAGGGTTACGAAATTATCAATAAATCGTTTAGTTACTAAGCCAACGTCAGTAAATAAAAAAAAATATTACGTGCGCATGCATTAGCCTTGACTGGGGGGGGGGGGCAAAGGGAGCGACCATTAAATAATTATGCTGTTCGCCATGGAACTCAACGGCCAAGGAGTACCTAAAGTGGCACTTATGCACTTATGTTACCGTGCTATTTTTAAAATAGTATTTTCCTGTAAAATTCAAATTTTACAATATGTTTTTCTTTTATTAATTTGTTAAGTGAAAGTACAGATAACCCGGTCGGTTTCTAATGCGAGGAAAATCTAGCCCCCCCCCCCAAAAAAGGGGTACTCTGGATAATAACAAAACATTAAAATTGCCTCAGTCTCGAAAGATTTCTTCTCTACTGAACGAGGAAAAAAACGCTGAAGTGTAGTTCTGTTTCTCTCCCCCTCTCTCAATATCTCTCTCTATCCATCTCTCCCTTTCCCTCTCTCAATCTATCTTTCTCTCTATATCACCCTCTCCATCTCTCTTTGAGCCCCTTTCTCTCTCTAACTCCCTCTATCTCTCTCCTTTCCTCTGTTTCATCCCTCTCTGTTTCTAACTCTCCCCCTCTCTCTGTTTATCTATCAATCCCTTTATCTCTCTATCTCCTTCTCTTTCTCTATTTTCCTCTCACTATCTCTTTTCTATCTATATATCTTCCTCTCTATCTGTCCATCTCTAATCCCTCATCCTATTTTAGTCTCCTAAATTAATTACAGTGAATAAGGCATTGTCAAAACATGGATAAATCCTATTTTAGTCACCTAATTTACTGACTGTGAGAATAGAAGTTATTTGGAAATTACTGCTACCTTGAACAGCACCAGAAGTAACTGGTAAAACCTTTCTAATTAAATTGATTTTGGCAGCCATTCGGTAACAAAATGACATAGCCTTAGCCCTTGCTGCATGAGGAATATCTGCGACCTTGCTGCCTAGTAGAAGAATTATTTATTCTACTTTAAAACATTCAATTTTTCAAAAATCTCATGTTCGACATCTCCAAAACATCCAATATGGGAGAAAACATTGCAAAAATGTAAACTTATTGTTTAGGATGAATGCACAATGGTACGCAAAAAATCACTTGAGGCTCTTGGTCGATCCTTGCAAGATTTGCTTGGCAATTTCAGACCATTTGGGAATGCAGTAATATTGCTTGCAGGAGATTTCAGACAAATGTTACCTGTTATTCTTCAATCAACACCAGCAGATGAAATAAATGCTTGCCTCAAATACTCTACTTTTTTGTTCCATGTGAAGACATTAAACTTAACTCAAAATATGCATGTACAGTTGCAGACTGTTCGATCTTCACAAAAACTTTTGCATCACTTGTGGGAAATTGGGTACGAAAAAGTGCCAGCTGATCAGAGTTAAGGGCAAAATTCTTTGACTTTTAACTTCTGTAATTTCTGTAATTTAATTTCATCAAAAGAATAGTTAGTTTAAAAGGTTTTTGCAGATATTCAAATTATAAGAATTCCATTTGACTCAGTGAATGAGCTATTCTTGCAGGTCAATACAAAGATGCCCATGAACTTAACGCTATAATTAAATGTAAAATTCCAAGTGAGGTAGTCAAATACAAATCCATCGACACTGTTGTGAAAGCAGATAAATTGGTTAATTATCCAACAGTTATATTTGCCAGGGATGCCACCGCATGTATTGCAACTGAAATTTGGTGTACTAATTATCATGTTGTGAGATATAAACCAATCCAAGCTTTGCAATGGCACATAGCTTGCAGTAAAAAAAAAATTAACAAACAATATCATAGAAACAACAATCTTAACAGGACCTTTCACAGATGAATATATCTTCATTCCATGCATTCCTATGATTCCACCGTATACATCATTACACTTTAGCAAATTGCACTTTCCAATTTTATTCTCATTTGCAATAACCATCAACAAAGCACAGGGAACAATCTTTACAATTGTGGGCCTTACAGTTACACACTGACTGTTTTTTCACATGGACAATTTATGTTACATATTCAAGAGTCACCAAACCGGAAAATCTCTATATCAGCTAAGAAAATGGAACAACAAAAACTGTGTACCCATGCAAAATGGAAATTTAAACCTATAAGAAACATGCTTTTTCTCATTTTGGAACTTTTTCCATTGCGCCAATTTGAGCCACAGCAACGCGTGACAGGGTACAGCTAGTATATATATATATATATATATATATATATATATATATATATATATATATATATGTATATAACCATGCAGCATGTGCGTGATAACCATGCAGCATATATATAAATGTATATAACCATGTAGCATGTGCGTGATCTATTAGTTTCATAGTGAAACTCTTCTATACATACGTACATATATTAATGCATTAGTTTTATTTGTCAAAGCTCTAATACCTAACAACACAGCAAACATTCTATTGATCAAATCGTTGTATGATTGATTGATTGACTTCTTACACTTGATCTGATGTCGCTCACATCTCAGTTGCAAGCAACAGGTATCGAAAATCCGTTATACTACGCTTCGTCTATTCCCAAGTAATACTTTAATGCATCATAATATTCAGCATTAATATTTATATATACACATACATATACATATATGTAGAGAGAGAGAGAGAGACAGAGAGAGACAGACAGACAGACAGACAGAAAGACAGAGACAGACAAAGAGATACAGAGATTTCTATACCAATAGTATATCAAATTTTATTAATTTCAGATTTGTTTCTAATATGAGGCTAATCAGAAGTATATCAATTTTGTCCTTTTCCATCTCAAGAGACAACGGATACCCTTTGACAGTGGGTTTGCAGAATTAGAATTTTTAGTGAAATAATAGTTGCACATTATATCCAACCGCGCCTCTCCTGGTTCAGCATTGCTCGTCCAGTCTCAGGAGAAATCTTAGACGATTGGAAGGAACGTTGTGATAAGCGGAGAAGCACCGGTGTTCGTTCTATAGTCTCCATAACATGCGCAAATATGATGACATTTATTATTTGCATAAATTTTTAGATGTGTTTAAATCACTGATTCTTATGTTCGAACGTGCACCACATTGGTGAGGATGAGGCATTAAATATATGTTACTCCTGCATAGTTTCCACACCAATGTTTAATGGTGTTTAATGTATATAGCAATAATTCAATTTAGATGCAACGATTCAACTTAACTCCAATTTGTACTTATGAATAGTTTTTGTTAATCTATATTTGCAATTACGATTTTCTGTCTGCATATTTATCACCTACAGGCTGCAAAACTACCTAACAGAATTACATTAACTTCAGGATAAAGTTACCCTTAAATACAGGATATATCATACGGAAGTAAAAAAAAAAAAAAAAAAAAAACTACTATTGATGCTACTATTTCTAATACTAAAAAATAAATATATATAACTTCAAAAATACTGAACAAAACTGCACTAAACTTTGAAGACACTACCATTGATTTGACGAGTGTCTTGTAGAAGATCAAAAGTTTACTCGTATTGCTTTTATTAATGTTCCTACTGTCATTAATACTTTTAACAATAATAATAATAAAAGTACCGCTTAGAATTGCACAAAATTTAGCATGAATAATTCTAGTGATGTCACGTTTGTCATGGTATTAATAATTTAAATTAATTATATATATACATATATACAGAGAGAGGAAAGAGAGTAGATAAATATGAACATCGTGTTGGAAAGAAAGAAAGAAAGAAAGATAGCTATATAACGATATATATGAAAATATACCTATGGCAATTAAGCTATACAAAAGTTTTGTCCTCATAGGGTTCACTTGGTAATGAAATATAGACATCTCTGTGTAGCTTAATTGCCATGAATATATTTTCATACTACTTCTTTTAATCTTTACTAACGTAATAACCCCTATTGAAGTAATTGCCGAAAATCAGTACACAATAGATTATATCATTTTATAATATGTGTATATGCACGAAATAATAATAACACACACACACAGACACACACACACACACACATATATATATATATATATATATGTATATATAATACGGTATAAATGGTTGTCAACCATTCATATATATACTGTATGCATATTTATATTATACTGCACGTATATATACTATGATATGTGTATATATCTACATATATGCACACATCACACAGCATATAAACATAAAGTATATATAAGTAAATATACACAGTATATATATATATATATATATATATATATATATATATATATATATATATATATATTAGTTGGCTATTAGTTGGTTAAAAGTATATTTCTCATAGATTCCATCTCGTCACAATATCAACAGCGGTACTACTTGAGCTATGCTCTTATTAATTAACTGGATTATTTACAAATTCCTATTGAAATGCGCATTTAATGTCTACTTGTATTCGCTTAAAGAGTTCACATGTTTTAACGTGTTAATGGTAAACGCCTACAATAATGCTTGGGTTTGGAACTCGCAACATTTTTTATTAATCATCTTCACGAGATATGAACTACACTACCCATTAGAAAAAGTAGTAGTAGTAGCAGAAGTTTCGTTTGTTTTCTTTTGCTTTATAGTATATCAATTATTTTCCGATGATTTAATGCATTAACGTAATAGCCATTGTAAACTATTTTTTGGAGTTTCGACTCGTTAATTAATCCAAACTTAATCGAGGAGTGTTCATACCTTTATTAATTATATTATATCATATATTTACTTGACCACCTCTCCCGCAAGTGCAAAATTTGACATGACGTCAGTTTATAGCGGAGGAATCCAGACCCCACCTCTCAAAGAGGAGACATTCGATGGATGCAGAATTTATCATGATTTAAAAGGCGTTTATAAAAGTAGGGGTAATCTGGGAGACTGGCCTCTTGGAGCCAAGCAGAACCTTACTCCACTTTGATATAAGCCCAACGATCTGTGTCAGTTTAATTTGACTTGATTTGATCTTGACTTTGACGATCACATAGTCTGCCTCAGTTTCCATAACACCACACGTGCTCCATAGTAGTAGTAGTAGTAGTAGTAGAAGTAGTAGTAGAAGTAGTAGTAGTGAATAAAACGAAAGTGAACGGATCGCTGCTTTGTTGCGTTTTCAGTTAAGGTTGCTGATGAGATTTTCTACGAAATAATATGTTTGATTAAAGAAAAGCAACAGTAGGAACTACATTAATAAAAGGACATCTTTCGAAAGTAACAAAAAAAAAGAAAGCAACTTAGGCGTCACACATTCCTGCTATAGAAATCGTCTATTTTTTGAAGATTTGTCACCGAATATTTGATGTTTAATCATTAGTTATTTTAAACCTAAAAATCCTTCATACTTTTTGTTCCTTAATTTAACACACACACACACACACACACACACACACACACACACATATATATATGTGTGTGTGTGTGTGTGTGTGTGTGTGTGTGTGTGTGTGTGTGTGTGTGTGTGTGTGTGTGTATTAGCCGGAAAATCTATCCATTTATCTACTTACATATGTATCTTTCGATTTACTTAATAACTATCTAGCTCATTATGTTTATATATTCCTCAGCCTTTCTCTATCATTATATATATATATATATATATATATATATATATATATATATATATATATATATATATATATATATATATATATATATCCTGAAGATGTCTTCTGTAATAGGGACGAAACGTTGATCATTTCATAAATTCATTCGGTTTTTCTTTTTTCAAAACAACATATATATATACATATATATATACATATATATATACATATATATATACATATATATACATATATATATATACATATATATATAAATATATATATACATACATATACATACATATATATATATATACATATATATATACATATATATATACATACATATACATACATATATATACATATATATATACATACATATACATACATATATATACATATATATATACATATATATATACATACATATACATATATATATACATATATATATACATACATATACATATATATATATATATATATATATATATATATATATATATATATATATTAGTATGCGTGTATGACACAGTTTATATATTCACATCTTTGTCTGTCATACTAATCTGGATTCTGTTTCAACGTAAATCTCCATTTACAATTGCAATGTTCTGTCTATGAATATTTTTCACTTGGTTTTTACGTTGATCTGTTTATCGTGTCCTCTCTTTCTGTGTCTGTACTCTTTATTTTGATGGCATTGACTCTTCATTTTTTTTTAAATTTTGTTACTTCTTCCCTCCTTCTCTGTTTTCTTCCCGCCTTCCTAGCAGACGCTCACTTCAGTTCAAAAATCTTATCGTGTATAAATAAATACACAAACGCACACACGCGCGCAAACACACAATCGTAGATATTTCATCGTACTCTTTTAGCATCATCAGAATAATTTTTTGTGTTACCTGAAAAAATATTTTCATTGAATTCTCTCGTTTCGCTGTATTAAAAAGAAATTGTATTGTTCGCTATAAAGATATTCCGATATATCATTACATTACCAAATGTTATCAATAAAGAATACAAATATTATTGTCACTAAATGACCCATATAGGAATTGATCTTGCAGGTTTCTATTCCATATTTTAGATTCATCTCGTCTCTACATGTTAAGATTTCCGGGGGTTTTTTTTGTTTGTTTTTATCAAAAGCCTGTTGACGCTATATCCCCATCATCGCTCTCCATTGCATCCCATTTCCATTCTATTTGCTCTCCTTTTTTATACATTCCTCCTCTCTCTTAGGTTTAACTCTTACTTTGGCCCGTTTCTTCTTGCTCTCCATTTAGCACCTCTCACACTTCGTTCTATAATTGCTCTTCTTCTTTCTGATTCTCTCCTCACGCTACTCCCTTTTCTTGAGCGTACCTCCTTCGTTCCTCTTTCTATCCCCTTCTCTCTTCCTCTCTCTGTATGTGTAAGCATTACGCTGCACCATCCTACGCCGGGACGCTATACATTACCTGACGTCAGCAATCGTCTAAATTTTTCACATCTTCCAATAATGTACGCGCCCGTGGGTTTCTATTGGTCGGCCAGAGACTGAATTCGATGTCTTCGTCTCAAAAGGCCAAACATACATTAATATTTGATGGTTCAGTATACACACTTCAGGTCGGACAATGTACAGAAGAGTATTTCAGTTGTATTCCACCAGCTAAAATGTATGTTTAATGCTTTACCATTCCACTGAGGGAGCTGAAAGAACGATGCGGACACCTTATTAATACGGTTTTTTCCTGTTTTTTTTCTCATGTTTTTTTTCAAAGAAGATTGGTAAGAGATATCTTTTTCCTTCTCTGCCTGTTTTCTTTTTATCACACCGTGTGATAACCGCAAGCGCGTTCTTCCTCCCTATACCATCTATATCTCTTTCTCGTTACGTCTCCGTGTAAAACAAAAAAAGCTATCATTTGCTTGATTCCAATACAATAACAAAGAAAGGAAAAGAAAAGAAACAAAAATCAAGTAAACAATGTTAAAAGAAAAGAACAACAATGATGAAGAACAAAAACAAATTGGAATAACAATTTATCGGGAGATTGTGTGTGTTTCTTCCGTGTTCTGTAATTGTGGTGTTTATTTTTAATTGGTCATTTTCTTGGGATTTTATTTTTTGCTTTAATATATATATATATATATATATATATATATATATATATATATATATACATATATATATAAGCACATGTATATAGATAGATAGAGAGAGTGAAAGTGTGTGTGTGAGAGAGAGAGAGAGAGAGAGAGAGAGAGAGAGAGAGAGAGAGAGAGAGAAGGTTATATGGAAGAATTAAAAAGACCACGGTGGTTTTTAGATAAAAAATTATTTCATCCGCAACGGTTTCTCCAGAGCAACATATACCCTATCAAACATACACAAACACACAAACATATGCACTCATAAACACACACACACACACACACACACATATTTATATATGCACGCATTCAGTAATTTAGTAAAAAGCATACACATGCATTTAAACGTACATATTTGTAAAGGCGGGTAGCGCTATTACTTCACTAATGGAGTATTTTTATAACCCCACTTAGAAGTTAGAGTTTCTTAATAATTACAAGGGTTATTAACTAATTTTGATTTCTAGTAGTTTAGTTAGAATTTGTAGTTTAGTTCCCCCGCTTTTTCCTACTTTTAAGGTTTTATTTTACTTTGGGTTAGTGCCCCTTAAATATTAGCCCCATTTGTTCGTTATCGTGTCCATTCTTTTAAATCTCCCTTTCTTTATTTTAATTGCAGTGTGTCTGTAACACTAGAGTTTTTACCTGTTGTCACTGGGCGATTCCGTTCCCCCATCCCACATCTTTGACACTCTGTCTGTCCCCTCCTGGCCTCGACCTGTCACACACTACACAGTAAAATAATGTCTGACTGCTATAAGTTCAACGACAAGAACACGGAAAAGAAACACACACATTCGTGATCAAATCTGAAAACACTCACGCACTTTGTCATCTCTCTTTCTCTACGTCATGAAAACTGGGATCATTATTATTTATTACCGTGATTAATCATACCAATATCTCACTCCATTTCCCAACACTTTACAGCTTTATATATATAGATATATATAGTTATATATGCATATATATATATATTATTTTTATATGTTTTAAACTTCACCCCGCCCCTCCCCTCTCATCTGAAGCGGTATGATGGCGATTCATTCAATCGATGTTGATAGCAGGGACAACCGTGATCGCAGTGTGTTGCTGCATGGTCACTGTTGGGGGCCAAAGTCGATGTTTTGTCATACTTCCCGTGTAAGGGATTAAAATCCAGAAAATACCAATCACATATCGCGTATATATATACATATATACATTTATATATATATATATATATATATATATATATATATATATATATATATATATATATATATATATATATATATATATATATATATATGTATGTATGTGTGTGGATATATGTCAACCAAATATTAAAAAAGGGGGAAATATATATATACATAAAAAAAGAAACCCAACAAAAATAAACTGGGATTTTTTAAGAACAAGGTTTAAAAAAAATAAAAAATATTATAGCGAACAAGCTCGGCACGAGTAAACGATGCCGAAAATTAAAAAATAAATGCTATAAAAATTTCTTAATTATTAAACAAAAAAAGAAAGAAACAGAGTACTTTTCTCTGTCTCTCTATTTCTTGTAAAAAGATAAATATCAAATTATTGAATATTTCAAAACAGGGTGACGATGTGGCCATCTGCGTCAGTTGCCTCCCTTCGTTGTCGCGCCTGCGTTTATAGCAACACCAAACGGCTAGAGGAGACCCCTTGATAGTCAAATACAACTAACCTTCGTGTTTTCTTGGATTGTTTACTTTATTACCAGGATGAATACCTTCTCGGCTGAATCAGGGGGTCGTGACGACGGTGATTACACGCATGACGGCTCCCTTCAGTTCGTGGCCAAGAAGGCGGCCACCGTAAGCCTGCCGGGTATGGGGTCATCTGCCAACCGCTCGTTATTCATCTTCAGCGAGGAAAACTTCATTCGCAAGTATGCAAAAATCATCATTGAATGGGGATATCCTTTTATGATTTTTTTTCTATATTTGTTTATTTATTTGAAAATGTTTTATGAATTAGTTAAAAAGAGAGAGAAAGAGAGAGAGAGCGCGATAACGGAGAGCGTAAGAATCAATGAAAGATCGAATGAATGTAAACAAAAAAATGCATTGTTGTTGTTGTTGTTGTTGTTGTTTAAGTTTTTTATATACTTCAATGTTCATTGTTTTTATATTCTGCATTGGTTTTCTGTTTGATTTTGATGTTATATTAACATGATTATTTATTGAACGACCTGAGCATTTTTTTTCAGTGTACAAGACACGTTTCGACTAATATGTTCTCTCTTCACCAGCTGTAGAATACCACGTTGCTCCCACTCACGTGTATATATGAATATACATAACTTGATATGGGAGTATATATTCATATGTATATCTATAACAACACACGAAAATACGTACATGTGCGTATATACATGCATTCTCACACATATGTAGATAAACACAGATAATATAGAATGACTGAATATGTGTGTAAAACAATACTATAGATTCTTTAGTCTCTTACGAGTATATATACATAAACAAGTATGTGGTAAAAGAGGACAAAATTGAAATAAAAGAAACATTTATTTATGCTTTCAATAATATCCAAAATGCTGAAGTTTAAAATAAATAAAACAGTGAGTTGTTTTGTTTGTAATTGATTTTTTCTCAAAAGTCAATACCTCTTCTCTCTCTCCCTCTTTATATATATATATATATATATATATATATATATATATATATATATATATATGAGAGAGAGAGAGAGAAACAAAGAAATAGTAGGTAAATAGTTTCATGAGATAATCATTTATATTCGCCCCAAGAATTCAACATAAACAGCAATTTTGTGTACGATCGTTTATGAGACGATATTTGTTTAATTGCTACCAAATCTCATCCTCAGAAGAAGAAAATAAAACTAAGTATAAAGTTCAAATATAACATAATGTCCAGTGTGAGAGCATCAAACAGTTATATATCAAATCTACAGAAAGATATATTATGGTAATTACAACTCAATTAAATTTTTTTTATAAAACAGATATAACAAACATACAATGGGTCATAACATGTAAAATGAAGATTGTTCATTTTACAGATATACATATAAACATACAAATAAAATTTTCACAATTAGTGATTGATTAGAAATTAAAACTTTAAAACATAGAACAAATAGTTAAAGAATAATTAAATTCATTAACTAAATTGAAAATATTGGTACTTCAATGACTATTTTAACACAAATTATCCCCTAACCTATTTGAATAGACTGTCAAAAATGTACAGTTTAAAACTTACACTGAGAGAAGTTCAAGAAAATTTTACATAAAATCATAAAAATTATAAACCTATGTATTATAAGAATAAACAATGACAATAATATTAATAGCCACAATGAGTAAAAATTAATAAAAATAGAGAAAAATAATATATATATATATTATATATATATATACAAACATACACACATACACACACACACACACACATATATATATATATATATATATATATATATATATATATATATATATATATATATATATATATATAAACACAGATACAACAAGTAAAATTAAATTAAAATAGTGAATTCGGGTAAAGTTAAAGGATTAAATAATGAAAATAAAAAGTAATAATAAACTTAAATGTGTATGCATATATATATATATATATATATATATATATATATATATATATATATATATATATATATATATATATATATATATACACATACAGTGAAAGAAAAGAGAAATCGCCTTGCGGATGAGAATTGTGTACTCAACGTGCCGGTTTTTATCGTATATATGCATTACTTTTATTTATACACGGCCATGTATTAAAATAATAAGGTAGACAGAACCCTTAACTCTTGATTATGCAAGTAGTCTATGAGAAGAAAATCTACCAGTCTTTCTATCTGCTCATACAGATTTTGCTTTTAGTCGTCCTGTATTTCGCCTTTCAATTGGTTATTGCGCAACCGTTGCTTAACAATAGAATATCCGTGTAAATACCGTTACAAGGGGTAGTAATTCCCTTTTGAGACTAAAATGAGGTCAAATACATCGTAATCTACAGAGAGACTGCTTCGCTATCTCTTCAGCGATGAGTGAATGAGTGTTTGTGCCTGTGTGGATGTGCATGTAAAGATCATGTATGACACACATATTGTATATTTACATGCATATTCTATATTTGCATAAACACGTGTTTACATGAATATGCAAATGTAGGTATATGTATGTGTGTTTAATATGTGACAGACACAAACCATAAGCACTAATATGTATATTTCTGTATGTGTGTCAGCCCAATGACTGTATAAACATGACTATAAATAAATACACACATTATCATATGCGCACTCAAGACTTGATAACCAATGCTTTAAAGATGAGTGGTCTCAGCAATAACAGCAAGTGCAGATTCTACTACGCAAAAGCAAAGAGTATGAGTCACTTGGCATCCAGTTGTAAGATTTTGCTGAAGGAAGACTACTATACAATGCAACACAATGGAGTGTGTAAATATCTCCACTGGACCATCCGTAAAATATTGAACATCCAGTGTAGCAGCAACTCATCGGAACATATATCAGAAAGAACGGTCATACGCCATCCACTATGACGATGCAATTTCTACAGCCACATACCTAGAAAACGGAGTTGCTAAACCTGTGACAAGAGTAGAAAGTAACAAGTCTAGTTATAATGCTGGCTTAAACATATCTGAGAGGGAAAAGATAACGAAATACCACAGTTTTATATGATATATATATATATATATATATATATATATATATATATATATATATATATATATATATATATATATATTGAAAGAGAAGAAGACAGAACTAGAATGTATTTCATTAAAGACCATGCCCACGTGGATAAACGCTTGTTCTGGAGATGAGCTCCTTTGACCTCTGATCGATATAGCTAAGAGTTAATATTTACCACCATCCTTACCTCCACACGCAGGCAGCATTTGACAGAAGATTAGTTTACTTTAGTAAATGGTAGGCTAAGCGTATTTCGAACGTTACAGCCATAGTAAAATGGTCTCTTATGGATTCCTCTCAATTCCGAGACAACAAACTAGACGAAACCTATATATATATATATATATATATATATATATATATATATATATATATATATATATATATATATATATATATATATATATATATAAATTTAGTTTTATTATAAGGAGACAAAGTGAGTGTTGAAGTCATTATAATTATTAGATACTAATTAATATAGATGAAACGTCGATGAACAATTTTCAGTTTTGTTTTATTCATATACATACAAATGTGTGAGAAGAGGCTGTTAAGTTTGTAATATTAATAACTTATGGAAATCATCCAGATGACAAATTGAGATAAGACTTAGGTGACTATTTGACAACACGGAAAGACGGAAAACGGAACAAGTTAGATTAGCCCCCTAGAGTTTGTGCTTTATGTCCCAGTAGATCAGATGCAAGCATCCGCATAGCTTAAAATCTTAATCAATCAAAGCCAGATTATATATCTAAAAAGGGAAATTTGGAAAATAATTTAGATGTAAGCTCTGTTAAACGACCGACGCAAGGAACTATAAATCATTCCGCAGTTACAAGTTATGATTTAGTTTCCCCAATCTTTGAGACGTAAGTCTAAAAATGCCATTTATAATTTAACATCGTAGGATATCGCTTTCGTGGTGTTTTTTCTTATCAAAATACGCTGGATTACTGGTTGAGATTTTATGATGTTAACAATTCTCGGAATTAGAAAATATGATTGAAGACTTCGAGGACATCGAAGGAGTACCAAATGTGATCGCTGTTTATATAACAAGGCAACTAGTTCGTCCAAGCATGAACTGAAAAACGGTTCTTCTTGGTGTCTTAAGCTTTACAATCTGGATTTCTAGTTTTTCTATGAATACGTTTATATATGACGATCAAACAAATGTAGTGTTTTGTAAAATAATAAATTTCTCCCTCCTGATTGTGACTTACTGGCAGTCTTTTTTAGACCACTTGGAGATCTAGATGAAGAATGGAGAAAATATTGGACAAAGTATGCTATGACAGTGGTCAAACTACGATATTTGATTTGTGTTTTTCCCCCTTTTTAGATGTTGCCTTAGTGTTAGAACATTCTCACAAAGATGCGATCACTTGTTGCTGTTAGCGGCCATTATTTTATACAGTGGTAGTTCAATAAACCTCGCTGCGGATTTGTAATTATACCCCCCATATATATATATATATATATATATATATATATATATATATATATATATATATATATATATATATATATATCAGTGAGAAAAAGGGAGTTCCATAGATATATAGATTTATATGCGAAGTTTTATTCAAAAACACGGCACCGACAATGTGATCATGATTTTCGTTTACAGATTATATCATGATATATTTCTATAAAGAAGGATTACTTATTGTCATAGATTCTCAATATAATGTACTACATACATCACACATATATATACACTACTGACATCATACACACACACACACATATGTGTGTATGCAGTGTATGTATGTGTGATGTATGTAGTGTATTTTATTGGGAAACTATGACAAGTAATCCTTTATAAAAATACATAATGAAATAATCTGTCAACGAAAAGTCATGATCAAATTGTCTATCTATAACACACGCGCGTGCGGGTGTGTTATAGATTCACTATGATATACTCTTTCATATGCAAACATACGCACGCACAATTTGCCTTTGTTTTTTTACAAATATGACAGATCGCATTTTTTCTCACCCAATTATTTAATGCCGAACATAAAATATATAGATGAGTGGTATCATGCATTTCTTTAGGGTATCAATGATTTACGCACTCATACACCAACGCATTATCTTACAAATAAAAAAAGTGGCATATACACGCCAACTGAATTAAAACTCTTCATATAACATCAAAACTTAACGTATAACGACTGAAGAATGTATAACCGCAGAGACGACCTTAATTGATATTTTCACAAGACATAAGTATGTTGAGGTATATAAAAACTTTAAAATAAAGCATAGTTTTTTGCCGTACTCAGATATCAATTTGCTCAATTCCCATACTGATACTTTATATATTAATACTGTTGCCAAATCGCAACCATATTTATATATTACGGACCGCAACTATGCTTCAATGACACGATAGATATAATATTTCACCCGTGCTATGAAATGCATGACGAAGATACAAGATCTATTTCGAGACATTTATAAAATTAATGTTTATAGAAATAGTAGTTTATATTTTTAAAAGTTATTAATTAAAATAGTTAATCCACAATAGCCAAACATTTATTCATTTTCTCAAAAAACATCAATATAAATTTATGAGCCATTGTATTTCTTAAAATCCACACTAAGAAAAATGCAAGACAAGCACACACATATATATGCATATATACACATAGGTATACAGAGTCATATATATATATATATATATATATATATATATATATATATATATATAGTCATATATATATATATTCCATACATATCCATAAAGTCATAAATATATACATGTATATAGTCACATATATTTAAATATAAATAGCTGTACATAATATATATAGCTATATATAATATATAGCTCTGAGTTTTGTATATTTAGGCAGGATTTCATTATTCGCGCATATTTTATTGAAGAGGATCTTCGTTCTTCTTTTTATGATCTTTCTTTCGAATTTTTCTTGTTTTCGTACAAGTATTTTTGTTGTGGGATCCAAAGTTCTTATAAAGTCCCCTAGTATACCGAACGTTATCTTGCAATAATTACCAACGACTAACAATGCTAGAAGCATTGTTAATAAAAAGTAAAAACCCAACCATTAATAAAATAAACTTTGACACCAGCAGCCGAATTCTCCACCTATTCTAACACGATAGTGGTGAAGAGGAAGGAAAAAAAGAAAGGAAAAAAAAGGAAGAGAAAAAAATTCAAATTAGGCGAAACTACACATAGTAAATTAGTAATAAAAACAGTAAAACGGCAGAGAACAAATCAATCAATAAGTAGGATGCACAGGAAGAACAACCCTGACGATGGTCAATCGAGACCGAAAACGTTCGGTAAACTGAGGGACTTTATAAGAACTTTGGATCCCACAACAAAAATACTTGTACGAAAACAAGAAAAATTCGAAAGAAAGATCATAAAAAGAAGAACGAAGATCCTCTTCAATAAAATATGCGCGAATATATAGCTCTATATATAAATATATATAGCTATATATAATATATATATATCTATATAGTCATATATAAAATATATATAGTCATACATATATATAGACACACACACATATATATATACGCATATGGTCATACATATATAGAGACACATATACATATATATATATATATATATAGTCATATATATAGTCATATATATAGTCATTTATGTTAATATATAAACTTATATATATACCTACATATATACAGTCACAGTCATATATATATACAGTCATATATATATATATATATATATATATATATATATATATATATGGTCAAACATATATAGAGACCCATATACATATATATATATATATATATATAGTCATTTATGTTAATATATAAACTTATATATATACCTACATATATACAGGCATATATATATATATAGCGAGAGAGAGAGAGAGAGAGAGAGAGAGATAGATAGATATACGTAGTCATATATATATATATATATATATATATATATAGTCATATATGTATATATAGTCATATATATATACATATATGTAGTCATATATATATATAGTCATATATATATATATATAGTTATATATTAGAGATATACATATATATATATATATATACATATATTATATATATATATATATATTCAGACTCAGTTGGGAGGGGGGCAATAATGTTGTACACTTATTTGTTAACTCAGTGTTCGAAAGGTAAAGAACTTTAATGGAATATTCGAATATCTATGTATCTCATATAGAGATCAAGTTTTAACCCCCTTGATTGCTGAAAAATTCGACTGATCTAATATGAAACAAAAAATAGTCATATATATATATATATATATATATATATATATATATATATATATATAATTTTCAGAATGTGAGAGATTATATATAATTATTTCCATAGCCCAAAGAACGCCGCAGCCCACAAGAGCCACGCCAGCCAACGAACCGGAAGTCTAAGACTCGAGTTTCGCCATTATTTGGGCTCATCAGTCAGACATATCCGCACCCGGAATTTGAAACCCGAACATCCTGCATGCGAGGCAAACACTTTACTAACTGAGCAAACGCCCCGCACACAAGAAATTCTATTAACCA
This sequence comes from Euprymna scolopes, assembly GCF_053919585.1. NCBI lineage: Eukaryota > Metazoa > Mollusca > Cephalopoda > Sepiida > Sepiolidae > Euprymna > Euprymna scolopes. Next base: position 37,358,372 of record NC_136501.1, read on the forward strand.
ACACAGATCAAGTAGACCGCGACGAAATCAAGCTGTGGAGGGCGAAACTCGAGTCTTAGACTTCCGATTCGTTGGTTGGCGTGGCTCTTGTAAGCTGCGGCGTTCTTTGGGCTGTGGAAATAATTATATATATATATATATATATATATATATATGTGTGTGTGTGTGTGTGTGTGTGTGTGTGTGTGTGTGTGTGTGTGTGTGTGTGTGTGTCATATCTACACATGCGCATATACAATATAAAATATATATGTATGTATATGTATGTTTAGCCATAGATATAGTCAGATATGTATTACATAGTATTATATATATAGTCAGATATATAAACAGATATATATGTATACTATCATATATTCATATATCTATACAGTGTTAATTATATATATATATATATATATATATAGTACTAAATATATATATAATTATATATAATAATTAATGTTTAAGTATTATATGTTATAAATGAAAGGTGACTACAAAAAGTATGACACGTTGCATCATTCATCGTGCTCATGTTAAATTATTTGAATCAAGAAATAGTTTGCAAATGCAAATAATTTAAATAAATAAACAAAAGTCTCTTTCTGCTCACTATATCGCGCGTCTCTCTCTCTCTCTCTCTCTCTCTCTCTCTCTCTCTCTCTCTCTCTCTCTCTCTCTCTCTCTCTCTCTCTGGATATGGGTTAATAGTATTACTTGTGATATTTTATAATTGAATTTAATCTTAAGCTTTTAGAGAGGGAAAGAGAGATAGAAGCGAGGATGATTGTAATATTGTCAAACAATAAACATATAGTAAAAAAAATGTTGGGAGTAATAAATAGAGCTTTAGTAAGTGAGAAGTGACTTGGGAAGTGTAATACAAATTCCGTCTAATTATAACAATTAAAATAGATATCTTTGAAACAAAACTCAATCCTAAACGTATGGAATATTTTACCATGCATTTTGCGTAATACGAAAAAGCTTCAGTGGAACAAATTTTCATTAACTAAACTTTAGTATAATAATAGAAATAAATAACGATTAATAGTTCATAAGACAAAACGATTACTATTCTAACGAAAATAAAATTTAGAACAGTCACTGACAACGTATTTGCGTTTTTTAATTGCCCTTTTTCCGGGATGCCATAAGCTAAATTTGTACAGTTAAACAAATTATGACTATCACTGACAATTGTAATGGTGAAGAAAGCGTGGCAAAATATTGACAGAATGAAAGGAAACTTTCATCGCAAGATAGGTATTAGCGAAATCTGGGATCAGGAGTTGGAGAATGAAAAGGTAGATAGGAGATGAAAGGAAGGGAGTAATCTAAAATCTAAAATCATTTGAGGTGAACTGTGGTTAGAGATTATGAGAAACGCTAATATCTGTGCAATTGTTTGAACCTAATAGTCATATAGCGTAGATTTACGATATTTACGTCTAACATATTTGAATAATTACGTTTTGATGTGAAAGTTTCCTTACAATATCTCATCTAAACGATTCTTAGTGATGCGATTAAGTATTTCTACATGATGTTACATCTGTTGTTCTATTTGTCACGAATACGTTTAAACATAATTTTTATCAACCTGTTTCTTATAAATAGCATTCCTAGAAACAGGTTTCGTCGGTCGATCCGTCGATCTATCATGCTTCAGTTTGAAATAACATTTTAATCACGTAAATTAAGAATATCACTCATTATCTTTTAAAATGTGTATTTCGATAGTTAAAATAAAATTTTAAAATGTTGCATGAAATGAAATTTAACAGATCAAAATAATAGTGAAATTTGTATTTACGTATTAAATACGTTTTGCTAATTGTTCTTTAAAGTTAAGATTATAGATTTGTTTTACGTGATTTAACTCAGTAGCAATAAATGTGTGTGCCCAATTCTCGCGTTTCTTTTTTAGTCTTTACGTGACTTACACATTATTATCTTATTATCTATTATACTGTGTAAATGTGTAAATTCAAAATTCTGAGCTGGTTTTAAAAGCCCATATTCACAGTTATAAACATTCATACGAGGAGCGTAATATTTAAAATTGTTCATTTTTGAATAACATACCCTGGTGTCTAACTCTGTCCCGTGGGGAGGCATAGTAAATAGGTACAATGATCACGAATAAATGGTGTAATTCTATCTACCGTGTTTAACCGTTATATACGTTTATTGTTTCGTGCAATTTTCTGAAAGAAAGTAATTATTTTTTCCGGAGGCCTGTTATTCAAGTATTTCATTTTACTTTTCATGTGATCTGATTATTGGTTTTTCATAACTGAATCACATGTATGTGAACTACACAAAAACGTTTGTGGGTCTTTCCTAGAATTAATTCGACAGACTAAATGTTTGGTGAATTAATTTAAAGACTGGTCACGGATGTTTCTGTGTAGATTACTTGCCATAAGTATTATATACTACTTCGTAGTATGTATATATGAATCAGTAATTATGTATAAATAATACAATACATATGTGCGTGTGTGCTTTTACATATTTTGAAAAAAAAATTGATCTATTTATGAGAAAATCGTTTCTTTTATAGCTGGCTATAGACGCTTCTGATTATTAAAAAACACGGAATATATTTTATAAGATAGTTATAACTGAGATCGAATTAGTTTCAGATTATAGTTTTCTTTACTTTACACAATTAAAATTAGACAAACATTTTCTTTGATATTCCTAATCTGATCTTATTAAATGATTTTACTTTATATCAGTCACTGTTGCTGACATTATACTAATTACTACCAGAAGACATGGAAAGAAAGAAAGGAAGGAAGAAAAATATCGATTTTGCCAATAACGAATGCGAGCTTACATTGAACGTGTACATATGCATTTAAAAAATGTCTACAATTGTATCTATGATGACTCATAGTCGCTAATATGTATTCTTGACATTATATTTAAGTGTTGTAGTTATCGTAGTTCATATATTAACTGTAGGTCGCTTCTCTCCGACATTGTTCGGGAGTGTTTTATATGCTTAGTTTCTATATTTTTTTTTTTAATTATACCGGTATTTTATTTTTACCATATTATTATAATTTAAATTATATTTTCGAAATTAAATTGAATCATTGCGGTATGGTTTGGTCATTGAAGTGTTAATTAACCACATTGTAATAAAACTATAGCTGATTTTGTTATGGTAATGATTTTATCGCTGTCATAGGTCACTATTAGCTACAAACTTAGCATTTGGTAGGTTTTATAACGTTTGAAGAGAAGGAATATGACATGTAACGGTCTCTATTTATTTGCATTCCCCACAAGGACAGAGTTAAACGCAAGTTTAGTTTTTATTGTGGCAAAATTTCAACTCCACAAAAAGGGACACACTGGATTGGGATAAAATTTTAGGACAGAAACGATGACATGTAATATCAGAACAGATAATACACTTTACTCCTATATAAAATGTCAAAACAAATATAAACAGGATTAAGAATAAAAACATATGAATATGTTTTTACATGAAATAATAGTATCAGTTTGGATTGTTGTATTGATTTAATTGCTTCTTCATGCAGCAAACTATGGCACAAGGCCGGAAGATGGTGAAAAACAATACCCCGAGAGAAAGGCAGTCTGATCAAGTCGAAAAATAGCAGAATACGGACTCTTATTTACTGTTAAATGTCCCTCGGGCAATCGATAATAATTGTCCTTTATGTGATAATAATATAGAATGACCCGGTTGGAATTGCCGGTTCGAACACTTCAGTTGATAGGTAATAAAACAATCCCTTCTAAAAGGGAAGATGTTATCTCATTCTTACAAAAGAAGATCTGCTCATCAACGAGAAAGTTCTTGTTTGTCAGAATGATACCAAGAAGTCATCCTTCGCTGGTATGAACACAATTGACGAACCAGTCATTCTGAATGAATTGTAGAAAATCAACAATATTTACTTCTTGCTCATTGCAGGAAAATGTCGCGCAGGGCCCTAAGTTGAAGTATAGAAAAGTTGCCGCACTAGAGAGAGCTATATTGTGGTTCCGCAAAAATAACTTTAACAGACCATCGGCATTCTTATGTGGCGACAGCTCAGGCGACTGACAATAAGCTAACTCCTTTTCAAAGATAAGGTAACACCTAGCAGGGTGCACCTTCTAAAAATTGAATAAGACCATATCCCATTTCGACGTAAGAATGGCATCAAGTACTTATCCTGTGCTGGTATGAATACTGCAGACGTACCAGTCATTCTGAGTAAACAGTGGAAAGTCGGCCACTCAGACTAATATCGTAAATGTTTATCTATACTCCTGAATAGGGCACTGCAATAGCAGAAATTATCCCTAACCTCTGAAGATCGACATAAAGGGATTAAATTATTTAAAGGAGTCTCACATTTAATGAGATTTAAACGATATGTAAACAATTCAAAATTGTATAAAGTCTAAATATTAATCCCATTTCACTACTTCTAAAAGATCCCTTAATAGAAATTTCTTCAGAGAATTAAAATGTGTATCAACTTATAACTTTAACGCTCGTTCTACCATAGCAATATGTGTGTCATTGACTTCAAGTAGTTTCCAAGTTGATTCCTTAAAGCTTTGAAATATTTCCCATTATAATGAATCCATCCTGTACATAGTATTAAAATAAAATTGGCACAAAATTGACACAAATTTAACTTCCGTGTAATTGCGTGTCAGTGTATGCGTTTGTATGCGTGGTTGTGTGTGAAGAAAAGAAAATGAAATGCGTACAAACGCATGCGCACGCCTATGCGCATTTTGTTCAAAAGCATTGAATCAAGAAATGTGGCTGTTGCGCCTTTTGCAATTTGCCCATATTGACTTAATCTCAAGCAATTGACCAACAAAAAGACGAGGGAGCTAATCAACGGAGAAAAACAGAATAAGAGAAAATGTCAGCTCTAAAATAAACGCATGAAATATAACAATTTTTTTAGAATTATTTTTTCTAAGATTAGAACAAGCAAAACAATACAGATCTTATGATGATAAAGATGTAACCAAACTGCTATAACTTATTTTACATATTTGACGAAAATTATTATTATTATTATTATTATTATTATTATTATTATTATTATTATTATTACAACGACCACGACGGTGTCAAAAGTGTATGTTAAATTAAAAATGACGGAGAGACTAGTTATATTTTTAGCACATCAATTAAGCATTAAAAAATAATACATTTTTATATCATAATAGCATTTATTTACATTCAAACAATAAATTACTTCCATTATACTCAGTCATTACAATGGTCACACACACGCACACACACACACACACACACAAACATACCGTGACTATATATCTATATATATTCAAGAAAAATTAAGAAATTTCAGATTACAGACTATATAATAATGTAAACTTGAAGTCCATATAAATATTAGTATTTATTTAATTTATGTGCTAACCAGCAAAATTTATAGACTACCTATGAATATTATTTCGCTAGCCATGTTTCCTCTGAGGATATAGGCCGTTAATTGAAACTCCATAGAATAAAGAAAAAACTTTAATCTTTGTATCCCTTGTCGAAAAAATAAGTTTTTGTTAATTTTAGCAGGAAACCCCGACGTTGTCCGGGATTGATAATCAGCAAACGTTTCACACTCCCATATTTTTATTGTCATCGAAATTGGTTAAATCGGCCATTTTTAATCAAATCGAGTGATTACCTGCTCTAGTTGATGACCCATTGGAGTGCGCCGGGAAGAAGCTTCACATGCCTCCCCGCAGTGACTTAATCCAAAATACATTGTAGTTTACATTGTACTGTATAGAACCTACTGTCGATTTTATGTTTTATATATTATGGTTTGAATTTAAGTTTAAAATGTAAAAATCAAGTATCATTCTTCAATTAAACTCTAAATAGAAATATTAATTTCGAACGCGTCTCTGTCATATCAGAGAACATACTGTTGACTTTTATGCCTGTCTTTAATGCCTTTGCCGTGATAATGGTTTGAATTTAAGCTTTAAATGAAAAAGTCAAGCATCATGATTCAATTGTGCTTTAAACAGAAACATTCATTTCGAATGCGTCCTATTGTATCCAAAAACCTACTGTTGATTTTATATGACGCCTTTCGGCTTGTGTGGTAATAAAACTTCTCAAAGCATTTGTGATGTTAGGCTGTGTAAGGTGTTAACTTTCATCAAAATTGCTTGTTTTTTTTTTTTTAATCGATTTTTTTCCATTATCAATACTTATTGAAGACATACGAATACAAAAAAATATCTAAGTACACTGCCAGGAACATAAATTACCTTCATGTAAAATTTCATAAAAATTGGCTTAGCCGTTTTCGAGTCCATCGAAAAAAAACTCACAGAGCAACAGACAAAGTTCTTTTTATATAATGATTATATATATATATATATATATATATATATATATATATATATATATATATATATAGTATAATGTAATATAATGTAAATAATATATATAATACAATATATATCATATAATGAACGAGTTTATAAAAAGAATCAGATGAAGGATCTAACATTACAATACTAAAAGTGAGGAGGAAAAGAATAATATCACCACACAGAATAAGAGCATAAATGGAAAATTTTCAGACGAAAACAAGAAAACAAATTATTGCAAAATGTACAAAATTAAAACAAGGATGAACCCACCACAGATACAGTCATTGGAAAACTTTGAAAAGGACATGTTGAACCTTGTGAAGAGTTTAAAGATTAAAAAGAAGCAAAACTACATGAATCATAAAATAAGTACTATAAATAAGATATTCAAAAGAATCATATACAATTCTAACATAATAGTTCCAGCGGATAATACAGTGAGAATATACGGAAACTTAAGTTAGAAATATCATTAAATTACAATTATAAGATAGTGAGTTTTTTAGATATAACTTTAAACCTTAATAACAATACATATGAAGCGTGTCACAAACTAAACCAAACACTATTCTATATAGACTATAAATCTAATTATCCTAAAAGTATGAAAATAGCAATTATCTCCGGTATATGAAAAAGAATTCAAGGATATCACAAAATGAGAATATATTTGATAAAAATAAGGATCACTATAATGAAGCATTAACTCGATCAGGATATTAAGAAAAGATCAAATACATTAAGGAAGCGGAAAATGAAGATAGTAGGATCAATTACACAATATCATATAACATGGCGATGAAGGGAAAAAGAAATGTAAGGAATTTTTAAACAGGTATAAGAATAAAGATAAAAATAAAAAGAATTAAATTAAAAATGATAAGGAAGCATATAATGTTAATAATGTAGGTGTGAAAAAGAAAAATAGGCACAATAGCAAGTTTGGTTTAATCCACTTTTTAAAATAATATCATTAAAGAATTTTACAAAATAATTGATAAGAAATTTCCCTCGAGAAAATAGATTAAGTAAAATAATTAATAAGAACGCGGTTAAACTTTCATACTCAACCGCCACAAATGTAAGTAAAACTATAATAAGCTCAAATAATTGTAAAATTAACAAAATAGGGAATAATAGTGGGATTGAAGTAGGTGAATTAAATATTGAGAAAGAATGTAACTGTAGAATACCTAATAAATGTCCATTGGAAGGCAATAGCTTAAATTCTGAAATCGTATACAAATGTGAAGCTAAGGTTGGTAATAGTAAAAAGATATCCCTAGGAGGAACTGAATGTAATTTCAAGGACAGATACCGAAACCAGATTGCATCATTTAACATAGGACCAGATAAGGAACAAAATTGGATGAAGATAAAGATAAAAATAAGGATATCACAAGAATAAATATGAAAAATAAGAAGCGAAACACGACTGCATTAAGGGATTGGGTTAGGGAACTACGTAAAAATAAAATAGAATTTGAATTAAAATGGTCAATAGTAGATAAAGCTAGAAAATATAAACTTAGTAAACCAAAAAGATATAATCAATGCTTACTTGAGTAATTGCTATACAGAGAGTAACGTAAGAACTGCAAGCTTAAAATTAAGCATGGGAGATTAATAAAAGCAAAAATTAGAATGTTAGATTAAGAATAAAACGAAATTTTGATAAAATAATAAGTCAATAAATGTGTGCTGAAATCGAGTTATGTTCCTTAGACTGTCTCGATAATAGTGAGAAAACACGAAAACTAAGGAACGAAAAGATAAACATAACCTGTTTTATATAAAGACTAGCATGGGTTCCCGGCGTTGCCCGGGTGTCCAGAGGTGTGTGTTGAGCAAAAAAAAAAAAAGTGGTAGTAGGAAGGCAGGCTCGAACCTGTACCGTGAAGGAGGAAAAGAACGAGAAAAAAACATGACCTCTTTGCTGTTACGACCACCACCAAACCGAAAGTGACATAGGTTTAAATTAAGGCTAGACAATCGAAAATAGGGGATGACTTTCGAAAATATCGGCGAAAAAAGCGACCCCTCCCTGTAGAAAAGTGCCCAGTTGAAGGTGAAGAAATTAATGTTTTTAGCCAATTTTTCGGTATTTGTCGTCTGAAGGGTCGAGCTTCAAACGATGCTGATCTTGTGAAAATCCGTCGCCTCTATCGAAAGTTTTAGGCAGACATGCAAACATACATACATACATTTATATATTGGTTGCTCAAATTTTCGACCCAGACCGATTAAAAAGCTTGCCCTATCTCTGAATACCGTTTATGTAAAATTTCAAATGTTTAGACCAGAAATTGTCTGAGTAATTTGGTAGAGACCACAGAGTTCAATTTTTTTAACTTTGACTCCTATTATGACCCCTTACCATTTATTGTTTTGGGCTCAACTCAAGTTATTAAGTTAGATCCATGTCGAAGGAACCCATATCTAAAATTTCAATTGTTTATACCCACAATTGACGGAGGAGTTTTGGTAGAGTTCAAATCGTTGAACTATGGCCCCTTAACAACCAAATTTCTGGCCGAAAACGGATTACAAAGATTTTCCAAAATCGTAATACTCTATATATCAAATTTCGAGTCTGTAGACTTAAAATTGACAGAGTTATTGTGCATGGAAATGTACACAGACAGACAGACACACACACACACACTCACACACACACACACACTTTCACATATATATATAGATAAGGCCAGAAAAGTTAGATTTAACATAAAACCGATTATATAATTAGCATGAGGTGAAGTTAAATATTACTTTTAAATAAATTAACTGAATCTTTTATTTATAGTTTTTCTTAAAAATAGCATGTAAAATGGAAAGGAATCAACATGTATATTGTAATATAGATATAAACATTTATAGGAAACTAAGGCAAATAGATAAATTAGTCCTCGCGCGAAAAAGCAGGACACAAAATGTTTTAAATAATAATAATATAATAACAATAACAAAGACTTTCGCTGGCGAGGACTACTATTGACCGTAACCAGTTATACAGTCCTTTTGAAATTTTCATCTCTATTTTTCTCGTTATGTACTGAATATTTGTTAATGAAACCTATATGAAATATGTTCCTTATTAAATTTTAAAGATTTTCTATTCTGAAAAAAAATTAATCTAAAAAGTTATTTTAAAGTTTTTGTTTAAAAAATTCAGATTTTCTCATTATTCAGACCAGTATTACAAATAGGAGGTTGCAAAAAATGATTTGTGGTTTGAGGAGAAATACAAATTGAAGCAGAGAGAATATTCAGACCTGTAATAATACAAAGAGGGGGTTGCAAAAATGAGTTGTTGCGTGAGGAGAAATACAAACTGAAATAGAGAGAAGGAAATTTTTAAAATATAATCTTAAAAAGATAAGATACAAGTTAGAAAAGCATTTCATCCAAGGCATGACAATTGTTAAACCAAATGTTTTTTACTATAGGTTTTAAAAATAAAGGTACAAGATTCAATTTGAAATTTATTACCGGAATTTTGATGTATAAAAATTTTGATTTGAAAATATTAATCAGATATATATAATATAATATATATAACGTAATATATATAACATAAAACGTATAATATATAAATATTTAAAGATATATAATATATATAATATACAATATATACATATATGATATACAATACATATATATAATATACAACATGTATATAATATACAATACATATAATATATAATATACAATACATATAACATAATACACAATACATATAAAATAATATCTATAATACATATAATATATTTAAGATATATAATATATATAATATAATAATTAATTGATATAGTATATATTATATATATATATAATGCATATAATGAATTATATAATATATATATATATAATATATATAATATACAATATATATAATATACCATATATATATAATATACCATATATATAATATACAATATTTAATATACAATATATATAATATATATAATATCTATACAATATATATAATTTATGTATATGATATATATATGCAATATACATAATGTATATATATAATATATATAATATATATAAATGAATTATATATAATGTATATATACAATATATATGAAATATGTAATGTATATATACAATATATATATATATATATATATAATATATATACAATATATATATATACACAATATATATATACACAATATATATATATATATATATATATATATATATATATATATATATATACATACCAGCAGGCCGCCTAGCGTTGCCTGAACGCAAAATACGCACACAGATTTTTTTAGATCATTATATATAAAATTCTCTCTTATCATTTTTCCAATATACAGTTATGATTTCGAAAGTTATAAAAAGATAAATCTTATTACCATCGTTATCATTTGAGCTACTGACAGATTGATACGAAAGTTCTAAAATTAATCCACTTTGGGCTATCAATGTTTAATGTTGCACATGCGCAGGAGCAATGTTTTATTCGACCTATCCCACCAAAGTCAATTGTTTAGTTTTCAATTTTAACTACTTAGCAGCAATTTTCTCCAGCTAAAAACCAAATCAAGGTATTCTGCATATCGAAATACTCTATATATCAAATTTTTAAAACATATTCAGAACAGAGTTTGATCATACATTGACAAGATCACACAGACACACACACACACACACACACACACACACACATATATATATATATATATATATATATATATCCGTTTGCTATAACGTTTTTCTCTTGCATTATATGCAATTATGCAGAATGCAGAATATATGCATAAATAGAATTTAGCCTAGTAGTGAAATGAAACCAATCGTCTAATAAGAAACTATATAAAATGAATAAGTAATTAATTAACGTTCGTTTTTTAAAGGAATGTGCAAATTAGTTGACTTTCATGCAGACGCTCGCACATGCATGACTGAGTATATTAAAAGTTCGTTTAATAATTTTTTAATAGAAAAAGTAAGCTTAATATCAGTGTCAGAGCGAGAAGAAAAATCAATTTTGTAAGTATATAAAACACAGTATATATTACTAGAAGACCGGTAACTGAAAAGATCAACAATGATACATTTTATATTAATCCATAGTATAAATGCCCTAAACAGATTATGAAGATCAATATATATTTTTAAATCATTTTTATTTATTGATAGTTTTAAGAACATGTATTATATTTTAATAAAGTCTATAAATATTAAAAAAAAACATTCGTATTTAATTTTGTACATGTTTGTAAGTATTAACAAAGCATTTTTCTGTATCTTATCTCGAAGTTGTATAATACTAAATATTGGTCAAGATTCCACTAAAGGTCTTGCTTAAATGTTTCGCTTGCATCATCTTCCTTTTTCCAATGCAGCTTTTCCTTTTCTCTAATCCGCTTTTTAAGTGTTATTCACATTTCTTTACAATTTTTTTTTTTTACTGATTAACCAATTCTAGTCTGCCCTGTTTTGGTTAAAGAAAGCTCGTGTCGCTTTTACGTGAATTGCACATATCTAAATCAAGGTCAGATTCTTGGAGTTTACTTTTAGGTCAGATTTATTTGTCGCAGTATTTCTTCTCAGTAAAACAGATGCGAAATAAAGAAGCTTCAAGTATATGCAAACTAATGTGCGCATCATCTCTGGTTTGAAGGTGTTCTAAAAGAGTTAATTAAGCTAGTGATTATATTGCTCCTTAGAATTGCATTTTCACTTACCAAATAGTTTCATATTTGTCCCCCAGTGGTTACCGAACGTGTTATTGTTATATTCTTGCGTTAAGATAAAACATTTCGATTGGAAGCAGAGAAAAATGTGTCGTATCTCTCATTAACTCAAAAAAATAATAATAGCATTTGAATTCTCAGTTGAGGCATAAGAATCGCATAAATTAAGATGATGATTTTTTTTTATTTATGTTTCACGAACTTTAGCTATACTAGTTGTATTATCACATCTTAAAAATCACATCTTAATCACATCTTAAAAATCAAGAATCTCTCCCCTACGTCGATCCAACATTAACTTCTTGATAGTATCAGCTGATTTCCTGTGTTCAGAGATACAACTAAGACATTATTGCTGGATATCCAGCTTTTTGTCTTCAACAACGACGTATGTACAAATAAATCTCGTCTGGTCGGTATGAGAAATGACTGGAGTGTCTACACGAGTATGATTGCAAAATAATTGGCTTTTTGAATTCGATTCAATATAATTTACTTCGTCTGCTTTCACGAAATATAAATAAATTGAGGTTGTATTTTAGGTGGCAAGTACCGCCGTTATCATTTACTTTCTTCGCGTAATTCTTTAGTTGTTGAGTTTATATGAAGGATAGTGCTTAATATTGATGATATAGCCCATACACATCCAAGTTTAAAAAAGATAAAACTTACACCGCATGATTACTGGCAGCTTCTCGCTTTAATTACATCAGCAAATCGAAAATTTGACAATCATAATGCGCTTTTAATTCTTGTTTACACTTTTCACACGCACATAAAATGCACATATATGAATGACTATCTATCTATCTATTTTTCTTTCTTTCTTTATCTCTTTCTCTCTCTATGTATATATATTGTAATCCATATATATATATATATATATATATATATATATATATAGTAATCCACAGAGAATTTTGTTGTATCACAGCTTCTCAACGTGACTAGATAGGCAAGCAAATACATCAAACTGGAATCGACACCCGTCAGTTTTGACAATAAGTATACATCTTATACATTACGCTATCAGCAAAAGCTTATTACAGTCAGTGAAATATAAATGATTATATTAAACATTTTCAGCAACTCAGAATGCTCTATTTTTATGAAAAGCTATTCATTATCGCTAATGGCCACTGACAATCACACCTACTAGAGTGCTGAGCACACAAAACTGGAATAAATTTTAATCGTCCACACACACACACACACACACATATATATATACATATATGTATATATATATATATATATATATATATATATATATAATGTAATCGATAGATATAAATATATATATACATATGTGCGCATACACACATTATATATATATATAATGTAATCGATATATATATATGCATACACACATTATATATACATACATATATCTACTGGTGCCAACCATCAGGTATGTTATAAGTACTGAAAACCATATCAATGGAAGTTTCAGGCCTGATCAGCAGACTTCTTTGGTGGGTGTGCCATACTGAATACTGTTAGCATTCGGTACATATCTGGAGTGAAAATTGCTAATCGTGCATACTTTTTTATAGAGAAACGCGGGTAAGTAAATTGACTACCTTGGGCCATTTGATTTCATTAGTTGGAGGCGATTCTGTTAAATGTAGTGGGAGTTCAACTCGGTTAAAACAACCTATTGGCGTGATTGTGCTATGAATTGTTTTTTTTTATATAGTCTTCTCCACCCCCAACCAGATTCTAATAGATAAGAAAAATAATTTATTAAACCCTCATATAGTTTAAGCTTTTAGAGTTTGTACAAATTTTCGCTTACAAGCCAGTCTTTTATACTTTTAGGGAGTTATTTCTTAGGCTGTAAAAACAGTTCATGTCATTTTGGGCCACTCATTTGCCTTGTTTAACAATAACCACCTCGTTTTTTGTTTGTTTGTTTTCTGTTGTTTTGTTTTTCTACACGCTCCAATATCATTTGAATCGAGCATCTTCTATTTTTCCCAGTTATCCTTAATCTAATCCGTGTTCATATCATAGACTGGCCTACAAAGCGTCTGTACCCTATTTCAACTAGGAAGCTATGAACTCTTCTAAGAGTATTTTGTACTTTCCCAACTTTCTCTCAAAGACTTTCTGCATGTTCTCCTATGGGACCGTTAACTCCAGCAACATGATTTGCTTTGTGGCCTCAGAATAAACAATTATATCTGGATGGAGTTTAGAGCTGATAATGTGTGCAGGGAATTTCAATTGTTTACCCAGATCGACTTGCATTTGCCGATCTACCATGGACGATAAGAAATGTGAGGCTTTTGCTCGGCTTTGTGTCTGCTTTAACGAACATAATGGCTCTCTTCTCTGGAATATATTCCTTGCCTTGCAATGCTTCAGCGACATTCCAGCTAAAACCTTATCATGGAATCAACAATAGCAACCGTCCATCAATGCCGTTTTGCAACCACTTAAAATGTGTTGCCGGGAACCCCTCTCTGGGAATAGGGGGAATTTTGGAGAATCAGTTTTGCCCACAAGTGGCAGTTCGTGGCATTTGGCAGCCTGTCATAGATCATTTGGACCAAGATTCTAGAGAGGGTGAAGTTGGTTTACCAGCGATCCACCCATGTCACCTTGCGTTGATCTATGTGGTCTCACTTCGTCCATATACCTTGTTGACTATAGCCAGCTGTTTTAGCCCTTTGGTTTTCTTCTATCCTTGTTTTTACTTAAGGTGTTTGGTCAAATTAGAGGAAATCAGTCCAAAGCCTGCACTTCTTTGCGCAAACCTATCCACAATTGATTTTATTTTAAGTTTCGCCCCGTGATAGACAGCTCTTTTGCAGTACTCCAACTTCTGCCCATTATCACTTCAATACTAGCACCTGGCACATTGGAGCCTCTGGAATTTATATGTTAGTAGTTTGCGCCTGTATAAAAGACCATGTGCTCCTCGATCACCCCCCTAAAAGGTAGTTGGATAGCGCTGGATCTACCGCATAGGGCCACACTGCTTAGACTCCAGTAATTCTAATCATCTCTGAAGGAAACCGCTTGTTTTTCTCTCCCATGGTTCCACAGTTGAAATGAGAATGCTATATGTTTGGAAAGCCCATAATATCCACGGAAGCACACAATGGTGATATAGCCAAGCTTTAAAGCGTCCTGGCAGTCCTAACTTGTCTATTTTTGTAAACCATGTATAAAAATTGCTGTGTGTGGTTTCAATAGCTGGCATGTCCTTTTTACTGGATAATTATCTAAAGTCAGAATAGTCCTTTCTTCTACTGTAAAGACAGGTTTTCTAACCCCTCCTTTTTTGATTACCACAAATCTACATTTACTGGACTTGAAGTTCATTCTTGCCCACACGATTTGTCTCTCTAAACCCCATAATATCCATTTTCATCCTATTATGTAATATGTAGTGATTGTGAGATCACCCATGTAGGTCAGATAGGTGGTTGTCAAACTCTGGTAATGGATGCAGGGCTGCGGCATTCTATTCAGAGAACTTTATGTGAATATTCATTGCAAAAGCAAACAGTGTAGCTGAAAGGGTACAACAGCTTTTTCGAGTCTGTGCTAGTCTGATGACACCCTTAAGTGGAATTGGTTATAATAATCCACGATGAGTTCCAGTGTTCTGCTCGATACAAAATGTCTAATTAAGGTTTCTGCGGTGAGTTTATATGGGATTGATCCGTAGGCGCTGGTCAGGTCTACAGACAACTGTTGGGTCTCCCTTTGTCCTTTTAGCATCCCTTATGAGTTGAGATAAGACCCCAATGTGCTCAAGAAAACCTGACATCCCCGAGATTCCACCTTTCTGGAAGGAAGTATCAATGTACTTATTTTTATAGTAAGAAGGAGGAGGAAAACCTTCGAGATATGATATTAAAGCATATCTTGCTTTCTGTACTTAATAATGAGATTATTTGAAACTGATCCATGTTTTTGGCTTTCTCTTCTTTTGGAATCCAAACTCCTTCTGTATACCTCTATTGGTTTGATACATTCCCTCTCTGCCTATTACCTTAATGGCTTTCCACATTTTCAGGAGACCTGGCTTGTAAGGCATGCCACTTGGCCCTGGAGACGAAACAGTTCTAGCAGCCATTACAATTTATTTGACTTCATGAAAGGTTGGAGTCCTGGAATCGAAACCTGTTTTGGGGGATATAGATTAATAAGATGATCATCAGGGCTTTATTCCTCATCACTACTTGTATCGTCAAAAGAGCTCACCAAGAGAGTATCCACCTTCTCTTTTGTGCATACCAGACTACTACTCTTCTTGTCTCCCAGTATTTTTTTGCTAAGCCAAATGTGTTGAATATAAACGAGGCTTGCTTCCTAGCTCCTCTATCTGATGTCAGTCTCTTTGTGCTTGACACATTTTTATTAGCTTTTGTCATAAAATGTAATGCATTTCTGAAAGGGCTAGGCGTTTCTCTGAGCCAGCAGTCTTTAACTGTTTCTTTAAGGATCTTAATTCCTTCTTTATACGTTTTATCTCTTAACCTCACCTGTTCCGAATGTAGACTATTTGTAGGTCTCTCTTTTTAGTCACATCTCTCCAATGCGTAGCTGACAATTAATTTACTCATGATTTGGCGTCATAACTCTATATTGCTTGCAGACGTTGCTTCAATGATGTTACATAGGTCTTTGTCTATTTCGTGCCAGGCTTTTTTGTTGTTTGCTGAAGGCCAATTTATCTTGTGGAAAGTTACTTTGCACGGCAAAATCTGAGTGAACACTGTGATGCTGGGCGTTACGTATTATTACCAGGACCTGCTCCACTTCTATCTAACTAGGTATTATACCCAAGTGCTATGTGTTTTCTGTCCCTGCTGCTCATTTCATTTTTGCCTAGTGTATTCTAAGGCTACAAAGATTCTTGCACCTTTCTCCGTAGCAGCACATAATATGATAAGTGAATTGGGCGTTTGGAATGAAAGTATTTTTGATTTGCATTTTAGTAAGTGGATATCATCTTCCCAATCTTCTTAGATCACAACGGGCTATGTTTTCTTTGATTTTTAAGCAACATATTTAAGGTGTCTATACCATCAAGTAACAGGATTTGTGTTTTGGGGGAGTGAACCCCGCAGAATATATATATATATATATATATATATATATATATATACAAACCTATATACATATATATATAGAATATATGTGTATATATATATACATGTATATACAAACCTATATATATATATATATATATATATAGAATATATGTGTATATATATATACATGTATATACAAACCTATATATATATATATATATATATATATATATATAGAATATATGTGTATATATATATACATGTATATACAAACCTATATATATATATATATATATATATATATATAGAATATATGTGTATATATATACATGTATATACAAACATATATATATACATATATATATATATATAGAATATATATATATATATAATCATATATATATACATGTATATACATACCTATATATATATATAGATATATATATATATACATACAAATACATATACATACATATATATAAATATATACAATCATATATATAAACATAAATATTTCGTACAAAATATATATACATACATATATGTAATCATATATATGCATATATATACAAATTTTTATCATACATGTGAAAGCATGTGCAATAGTCTGCTCTCATCAACTGTCAACCAGAGTGATAACACAGTTTCGGTGGCCCAAGACAAGACTGCCACTTCTGGTGCCACCAGCAGTTATGAGAATTAAGAACTTAGCTGCCGAGCATATATATATATATATATATATATATATATATATATATATATATATATATATATATATATATATATATATATGCATATATATACTTATACATGCATATAAATATAAAGATAAATAATGATTGCAACGTCTTGTCAGACGAGTGCCACTCCCTCAGTCCATGAGCCCAAAAATGACTTCCATCGCCACAGGATCATTTTAATAGACGACCATTTTAATAGAAAAATGCCTAAGGGAGTATTTGTACACAGATGATGTTACAGAGTCTTAGCTTTGTACGACAGCTAAGTCTCTCTCGCTGTTCAAAATGTTGAGATCCAGTAACAAGCCAAAGCAAGATAGCCAGCAACAAATTAAACTGCTGACCAGCTTAATGTGGTTAATGGTCTCCCGCTGTATGATTTTTTCAATCAGAGATTTGCTTCTCCTAGAAAGGTTGCCTTACACCACGGCTTACGGGAGCACTCACCATCCTGACACACACATACATACAGACAAACACATACGGTGCTAGTTGGCCGTGGACCATGAAAAAGGGGTCATTCACCCTTTGGAAGGTCTTGTTTTTAATCCTCCAGGGAGACTAGCCACCCTCCTCACCAAACAAGTCTGGTGGGGGAAACAGTTTAGTCGCCGGTGACCCGACCATGAGGCAGGTAGTACTGGATTACATGGTATCAGTAGCATATGACATGACCTGATCATAAAGAAACATAAAGATACATATACATATAAATACATACATATACACATATATACATATGTTTACATATATATATGCATATATATAAACATATGTATACACATATACATACATATACATATATACATATATATACACACGTATATATGCATATATACACATATACGCGCATATATATCATATACATACATATATATATCTATATTCATATACATATATATACATACGTACATATATACATATATATATATATATATACATACGTATATGCATATATACATATATATAAATACTTATATACATACATATATACATACATATATATACATACATATTTATACATATATATGTAGACATATATACATGCGTATACATATAAATACATATACATATAAATATACATACAAATATACATATATACATATATATACATATATACACATATTAACATATATATACATATATACACATATATACATATATACACATATATACATATATATGCATATATATATATACATACATATATACATTTATATATACATATATATACTTACATATATATACATGTATGTACATATATATAAACATTCATATATACACATACATATATTTATACACATGCATACATATATACATACAGATCTATATTTATATATATATATAGATATAGATATCTATATATATATATATATACACATTAATATATATATATATTAATATATATATATATATATATATATATATATATATATATATATATATATATATATATATATACTATACATACTAGCAGTTCTGCCCGGCTTTGCTCGGGCCCTATGTACTGTTCATAAGGTTATGTGCATATGTATATATTAAAAAGTGTGAATATGTAATATAATGTCTTTCTGTATAATAGCCTTCCTTAACTACCATAGAGAAAGGCAGACAGATATTTTCACTTTTATAGATATATATATAGAGAGATAGATAGATAGATAGATAGACAGATTGGATGCAATATATAGTAATGATTTAAAAAGTATTAAAAAAAAGAAAGACTCATGCGCCACCACCGACAATCGAAACCAAAACGTTCAGCTCACAATTTATTTTGCCTCTGCCGTCAATGACCGGGCTATGAAAACATGTTTACTGCAAGGCTAAAAATTAAAACATGAACCAATAGCTACTACGTGATGCATTCGTAATGCTGGCGTTCGACCTTCACCTTGCAAATTTCATTTTTTTTTTTTTTTTTCACACTTTTGCACCGATTTTTCCGGGCTAGAACCCAAATATAAAGTTTTGCATGGATCAAATACCTTATATATGAAGTTCCATGTCTGTACACAAAAAACTCTACATACATATACATATACATACATATACAATTATATACATATACCTATATATACACATATATATTTTTATATATATATATATATATATATATATATATATATATATACTGGCTTTTATTTTGACATCTAATTTACATATGTGTTTAAGTTGTGTACAAAACATTATGTAAATTAGTTGAAACAAGAGTTGTTTTCTTACTTCTCACAGAGACATTAAAACTATTAATTACTGGTTGAAACAATATATAAAGTGGAAATAAGAAATATACACGGATAAATGATTGATGGGTTACTTCTTCAGTCACTTGTTCAATTATAAATCACATCTTATTATGACAATCAAAATGTTTTCTATATTATATCTAAGGAATATTCTAGCATGTATTTTGCATAATTAAAATAATTGGGAAACGCCATCGGGAAACAAAATTTATTAACTCAACGTCAGTATACTTACTACAAAATTATTATATATATATTTAATAAAAAGAGCTCGATTTTCTCATCTTACTTCTAACACTATAGGAAAATAAGGAGACAATTCCTATGCAAATCTTGCATACTTACGATTTCCAGCAAATATTGCAGCGTGTTTTCACACAAGAATATGCACATTTCGTCATCGTTTAATAAATATTACAATTTATTCTCTTCAACTCACTCTCTCAAATATGTAATCCCACATAAGTAGTAGCACATATTTCACCATCATTAAATTAAATTCTCTCACGTAACGTGAAATCACCAGGTAGTTTGTTTTTCATAGACATACATAGCCACATGCCACCGGAAAATTGTTTGCCTTCTTTAATGCTGTTATTTGCTAAATATTAAATTAGATGAAAAAGTTAAATTAACAAACGCCACCCCGCCCCTTTCATTCATGGTTTAGTAGATTTATGAAATAGCCAGGAATCTGCCGTTCCACATACACATTAACATTAAAACTAGTCGCTCCTCAGTAATAGTAGCAGTATTATAATTTTTGTTTTTATTGATCATCGTATTAATATTGCTAACATCACTATCATGACGTATTATTCATCATTAATTCTAACTTGGGCATTGTCATTTCGGCATTTACTATGAATTCCCAGGCCAAGCCGGAACACGGGTAGGCTAGTATATATATTAGTGGCTTGGCAAGGCCACAAGGTAGACAACCGTAGCAGACAAAATGAAGCTGCCTACAAGGGCATATACAAATGTAGACAAATCTGAATATATTTTATTGCTTTGAAATTATAGGTTCTTTTTTACTCATTGTCATAAAATTTTAACCATGGAATAGCATTATAATCTCCAAAATGCTTGTAAAATTTTTATGTAGTTTCGTTACATATAACTAAAGATATGAGCATTTCAATATTCAATTTGGCTACGAGTATATATATATATATATATATATATATATATATATATATATATATATATATATATATATATATATATACCACCTTTTTGGCAATTTTTTTAGTTCCAAATCTCAGCGACTATTGATTAGAATTTAACAAATGAAGGCTAGTTGGAAAGCTAATGACCTAAATTATGTAGTGATCTATGTGACATTTGTTCTTAAGGTCGCGCATTAAGAGGATCATCCATCATCCAAAGCATATTTTGGGCACTTTTTACAGCCATAAAATGTTTCAGTCATAGTCATTTGTTTTCCTAGTTTTGCATATGAATTACAAAATATCTTATATTTCCTGAGAACCCCGGGCTTTGATCTTGATGGAGAGGAGACTAAAACTTGCTAGGAATGTATCAGAATGTTTTTGATAAGTACCAATAATCGATTATCGAAATAATTTTATGTAAGAATGAACAGGCGATTTTGATCAAAGTTTACACGTTTTACAACCTAACACAACAAGTGCATTTTAAGGAGGTTTATTACCACACAAACCGAAAGGCTGGACACATAAAATCGACAGTAGGTTTTTTGATATGACAGGGCCACGTTCGAAATGAAGGCTTCTGTTTAAGGTACAATTGAAGCAGGATATTTGACTTTTGCATTTTAAACTTTTATTCAAGCCACTCTATATAAAATTAATTTTATAAAATCAACAGTAGATTCTCTACAGTGCAATGTAAGCTACAATGTATTGTGGATTAAGTCAGTGTAGGGAGGCATATGAAGCTTCCTCTCCAGTGCACCGCAAGGGATCCACAAGAAGAGCAGGCAATCAATCGATTTGATTGAAAACTTGGCGATTTCACTGATTTTAACGATAAAAATGTGGGAGTGGAAACATCTGTTGATCCCCATTCAATAATACGGAGCAACGTCAAGTCTCCCTGATATATATATATATATATATATATATATATATATATATATATATATATATATATATATATATATATATATATATGCCTCTTCACAGTCAATGTGCTGGAATGGAGAGTCTATAGTTAAGCAATAATTGCACAATCTGCAACTACACCTCTTCTGAACTGGCATTGTTTAAGTACAGTAGCAAGAGCCAATCAATGCTGAGATAAGAAGAGAAAGAGTGGTATCATTTCCGAGTTTTTCTTCTTTGAAACTAGTTGTACAGCCAATACTTGAGAGTTACATTTACTCTTCTATTTGATCGATGACTAAAGGAAGGATATATATATATATATATATATATATATATATATATATATATATATATGTATATATATATATATATATATATATAGTGATTGTCACTTCTTCACAGGAGACCATCTTTCTCTTGCTTTATTGTTGCTTACTCATTCATTTTGATGTATTTTTGAAATATATTTTTTAAATATATACACATATATACACTTATACACACATACATATATACATGTGGAGATGTGATCAAGATGCATCAATTCCTATTTTCTGTGGGAACGAAGGTGGCTCTTCAGACCAGCCCTGCTCTTACACAGTCTGTTGCAAAGGTCCCACTTAAGCTGAGGTGCTGCTCTACTGTGGACGCTCATATGACGCTTCAGGCCTCCACTCGATTTACAGTCCACAGAGCAAACAGAACGTCTGTTCCCTGCAATGTTTTCCCCATCAAAGAAAGATTGATCTCCATGTGAACGCTTGTGGCTAGCTAGGCCAGCTCCGGATAAAGTATATTTATCTATATATATATATATATATATATATATATATATAGATAGATAGGTATTCGTATAAATGTTTAATTTGTGTCTATAGTCCGAATTGATAAGAACTTCCGTTCAAAATTTTCACTAATAAAATGTGGATACTTTCACAAACCGTTGATGTATGGTTTGTGACATTTGTTCTTCCTTCTAGAGATTATTCTTTAATTTTAACTCCGTGTTTTATGATTTTTGTCGGAGTACAGTATATATATATATATATATATATATATATATATATATATATATATATATATATATATATAAGCCAAGAGATATAGGGAGACCTCCAAAAGCAAACTGTTTTGCTGTATCACATAACTACAATGTGGTTAGACAGGCAAGTGCCTCAACCTGAAAATGAAAAGATGATTGTTTGTCACAAGTCGTCAGTAAGCAAAATCTCAGTGTTTATATAAATACTGTTAACTGCTGAAAAGTAGTCCGTTAGTTTACACAAAAAGCCTTGATAATAGTGATTTCACTTGTAAAGAGACACTTGGATGCTATTTACATCCATATACAGTCTGAATATCTAAGCCTGCTTTAAACCTGGTTATGATAGTCATCGTCAGGACGTTCTCTAGCAGATTTTTCCATGCAGAAGATATGTATGTAATATTAGCCTTTGAGAAATTAAAAACAAAAACGACATAATACTACAATCTATTGCCTTGTCTATTATTCTCATTTTAGAAGCATTTTCATTTTGTTTTTGTTTTTTGTTTTTGTTTTTGGAATTGATAATTTAGGGGTGATAATTTTCAGATGGCTTCCATCGTTCTATTCAAAAGAAATGCAAAATCTGGTTAAAATTCAATTGGCTTGTTCTAATATGCATACTCTTGTTTAACAATATTATGCACTAGTTTTTAAAACAAACCGAATTTCAACCGTTGGTTTTATATATTTTGTAGGTAAAACCTCTTTTTAATGGCTTGCAAGCACAACACTCCAGGGCCATTTATTAGGATCTATATGGATCAGACATTAGCAATAGTAGATTAATTTCAGATTCAATGATTGAAAGTAAATTTTTATTACTTAAATTCTGGTAAAACGCTTATTGCTTAAAAAGAGTCATTTTTTTCTTTTTTATTACAATTTAAAGTAAAAAACATTTTCATGATTGACATTCAAAATTAATAATATTTAAGATCTTGTTTAACTGGATACTTCAACGTGTGTGTGTGTGTGTGTGTGTGTGTGTGTGTGTGTGTGTGTGTGTGTGTGTGTGTGTGTGTGTGTGTGTGTTTTAGAACTACATGTTATCTGGGAAATATTTCATTGATCAGGTGTAAAATCTCGGTATAATGTATACGAGGTGCTACCTCTTCACTGTTTCACCTGCAACTACCGCCTTATGTTAATGAGTTGTTCATTTGATAAGCAGTGCAAAAATTCTTAACAAGCTGAAAAATGTGTCTGACTTTTGCCGGGAAATCATGTCGCATTTACATTAGTTTTAATTATTACTAGATCACCCATAATCTGTTGGGTCAGTATTTGTTATATGTATTATAAAATATATGATTTCTTAATTTTAGCATTCGTTGATAATCACGTTTATGGTATTATTGTTAATTTAAAACAGTTTTACTTGCAATATTTTTTGTACGTCTACCTTGTTTGATAAATGCTCTCTTTTTCTTCGGCTCTGTATGTCCAACTTTTCAAAAGTTAAAGTCAAAAATTAGTTTAATATAGTACCAGAATGCACTGTGATAGCATAATATATTATCTCTTTTCTCTTTCTCTATTTCCGCTCTATACTCATTCCTTCTTCTATTTTCTTTTTCTTTCTGTAAATTATTTACATCATTTGATTCTTCTTTTGGGTGTGCATTAATTTCTAAACGTTTTTGTACATTTGAATTCCCTTATTAGCTGCACACTGTAATGTCTAATAGATTTTTCTGTATCCTGCCCCCACCCACTCTCTCTCTCTCTCTCTCTCTCTCTCTCTCTCTCTCTCTCTCTCTTCTTTATCTTATTCTTATTCTCTCTCTTCACTTGTTTCTCTCCTCTTTCACGTCCCCACTCTCTTCTTTCTCTCTTCTCTTTCATTCCCTTTCTCTCTCTCTCTCTCTCTCTCTCTCTCTCTCTCTCTCTCTCTCTCTCTCTCTCTCTCTCTCTCTCTCTCTCTCTCCTCATTCCTCTCCCTTCCAGATCTTTTATATATTTTCATCATTCTATTTCTCTCACCAATTCAGATGAAGTGTGCACTGTGACAAGCAAACAAACAAATGCATAAACAATATAACATCATCAATTTTAGTAGCATATAAATTATTACTGGTGTACTCGTAAAAACTGTTATAAATATACTTAAATCAGATATTTACAGATTACATAATTAAATATTACTGTGAACATAAAAAAGTGTTTTCTTTTCAATACATTAAATGAAGTGTTATTGAACAAAGTTTAGGTAAAATAAGAATATATATCAAAATAATTTTTGAATTTAAATAATTGATTTAGTGACTATGTATTTGTTTACAACTATAAAATTAATACGGCAATCTTTATATTTGTCGTTTAAAATCATTATTATTTTATGTTATCTTTATCTAACAATTCCATCTCTTCTTATTTTTATTGCTACTGTATTAGGTTTTGCTTTTTAAATTTTATATAATTTATATTTATTCGGAAAATAAAGGAAAATCCATTGCGAATTAGGTTTAAATTGTGTTAATTACTTTCCAAATACACGAAATGTTGGTATTATTTCCTTCTACCTCTTATAAAAAAATTCTCCCTTTTTATTTTATACACTATAATGGAATATGTTCAATGTGATAAACAGATAGAAGATAGTTTACAATTAATGTTATATGGCTATGTTTTAGCCTTATTCTATATACAGGGGTTGTTTCAAATGTAAAAGCGTTCTATTTTTTTGACAAAAAAAAAAAAATAGGAGAACTACGAAGACGGGATTGATGTACCTTTTTGCTTCAGAATTTATTTTTCTACATTCTCAATGTGCTTTTGCCAGAAATTCAATGACGCATCTCTACTTCTGACGCACGTCCATGACAAGATTACTTTCTTAGAGTCTTACACTATCAATATCTGCAACAGAGATATAAAACTTTCATGTCATGAATACATAAGTTCAGTAATCATAATAATGCAATTTGCAATCCTCTCTGATTCATTCAACCGGAATAAAAAAAATAGGAAGCATTACTTTTGGAATGTCCCTCATAATAAAAATCTATGTACGTGTGCCTGACTCAATTCAATAATTACAATAATATAGTACTATCCATATTTTCCAGGCAGTCTTTCCATTACCTCAGACTTTCAAAAGTAATTTTCTATAATAACAACTGATGTTGGTGTCACTGTATTTTTCCCGAGGAAAGAGTTTAGATCATATTATTTTCTTTTCTATCTTTCCACACTGTATCAATTCTCTTGAATTCACCTTAAAATGTTCTATCTAAATTTCTAGTTGTGTTCCTAACGTTTTATTTTATTTCATTTCATGGTCAATCAACTTCACGTAGCTATATCAACGGGTTTCTTCACTTAAGGGTTTCTCTTATTATTTTAGAACTGTCTTTATTCAGTACTGGGGTTGTGTGGTATGAATCATCTCTTTGATTCTAATTTCTTCTAATTTGTTTTCCATGTTTTTCAGAATTGTTTTTAGTAGTTCTACAATTATTGGTATAACAATATTTTTTCTTGCTTCATATTCCTGTCAACTCTCTGACACACTCCATATATTTGCTAAGTTTTTCTTATCCTTGATCTTCATCCCGTAACTGCTGGTCTAGAAAAAAATATTTGTATGGTTGTTTTCTTCTTATTGACAATTATCATGGTTGGAGGATTCTGATTGTTTGTATTTCCATATTACATAGGATTTTTGTCTTTTATTTTTCAATGCTATCTTCGGTTTGTACTTGTATTATTTATTTGCATGTTCAAACTGCAGTACAGCCGTTTGCACAGTTCCTAGTGGATTATCTTTCCGATCCAATCAGGTCTAATTTTATATTCCCTTTGATCGTTTTTTTGCATTAACTTATGATTTGATTTACCGTTTGTTTCTCTTTGTTCACGAGGTCTACATTTACTGTTTTGAGTCGTGTTAATCTTGACTTTTATGTTATTCATTCTGAGTGCATTGTTTTGTATAGCTATCGGAATGATTCTGTTTTTCTGTTCAAGTGACATTTTTATAGCCATGTCTATGTGTATTCGTAGCCTATTTGTTTAATTAGTCTTATAAATTGTTCATGGAGCTACCTCTGTTTCTACTTTTTATTCCTAGCCATTTGTTTCCTCATTTCACTACTGTTTGTATTATTTATGTTATTGGTGATTTTAACGGTGATAATCAGCCCTGTATTTTATGCTACATATATTTGTAGTTTTTACTGCCTCGCCCAGGCAGTTTTTAATACTTACCAGTACTTTTCCACCTTATTTCCTTTTTACATAGTCAATCAGCAGCATCTTCGTTGTACATGGTCAATAATTTTCTGGTTCTTTAATGTAGATATCTTATTTTCTATTTTTCATATACGATTTTGAAAGTTAAATTAATTATTACAATATTGTTTGATTAATAGATTATTAATTAAGACAAAT
Source organism: Euprymna scolopes (assembly GCF_053919585.1). Taxonomy (NCBI): domain Eukaryota; kingdom Metazoa; phylum Mollusca; class Cephalopoda; order Sepiida; family Sepiolidae; genus Euprymna; species Euprymna scolopes. The sequence goes on from NC_136501.1 coordinate 37,386,052, forward strand.
TGTTATAAAAGTATAGCTAAATTGTTAAGGTAATCCGTTTTAATCTCTACTTAATAAAATTACCGGACATGAACAGCATCCACAATATTCAAAATTTTTACTACATGAGGACTTGCTAACAATGTTAAAGCCATGAATGATTTTCTTTTCAACAGTTTAAATATATTCAAACTCCTTTAAAATTTCGAGGGGATCAATGTAATTTTTTTAAATTTTTTTACAACTATTAACAAAAGATTAAAATGGCTGACTTATTTATGAAGAAATCAAAATGCATCTAGAGGGATTTAATTTTTTTATTAAATTATTCTAATTTTTTTTAAATTTCATCTCATTTTATGCTATTATATTGTTGATTTCAATGAATAATCGATTAATAGTAAACAAGGCCGATAGCCATTAGTCGCATGCTCTCCTGTAATGAATGAATGTGTGAATGTAGGATTGACATTATCTTTAAGAATTCTTAAAGATAAATTATCTTTAAAAATTTCATGTCAATCCTACATTCACACATTCATTCATTACACGAGAGCATGCGACTAATGGCTATCGGCCTTGTTTACTATTAATCGATTATTTATTTGAAAAAAATCACCGAAAATGTGCTGAAATGACTTAAATAAATAAAAAGTAAATGACTTAGAATGCCTTTAATGAACTCAAGAATGAATTCAATGACCTTAAGAATGACTTAAATGCTTAAAAAATAACTGGAATCCTTCAAAAACAACTTGAATGATCTAGAGAATGACTTGAATGGCTTTGAGACAGACTGGTTGCAAAGTGAGTGATCATTTTACATTAAATTAACACAGAAAAGTGATCCCCCACTTTATATCAAAAAGTTAAAATGTAAGTACAGCATGTAGTAAGAACAGATACTAGATTTTGATCTTGACCAAAAGGCCAAGAAAAGGGTATTTATTTGCTCCCCCACCAAGCAAATTAAGCACAAGGCCGATTTTTAATGTGATGAGTGAAGGGGAAATGGGGACCAGCTCCCGCTGAGTAGGGGAGCTGGATAGCGACAATTGGTATGAAGGGTTGCCCCTACATTGACCAAGGTTTTATATGTGGGCTTGGTATTTATTTGTTCCCCCACCGAGCAAATTAGGCACAAGGCCGATTTTTAATGTGAGGAGTGAAGGGGAAATGAGGACCATCTCCCCGGGGAGTAGGGGAGCTTGATAGTGACAATTGGTATGAAGGGTTGCCCCTGCATTGACCAAGGTCTTAGATGTGGGGTTTCACACACATATGGTCTTTGCTTGCAGTATCTGCCGGAACAGATACTACACTTTGATCTTGGTCAAAAGGCCAAGAAAAGGGTATTTATTTGCTCCTCCACCGAGCAAATTAGGCACAAGGCCGATTTTTAATGTGAGGAGTAAAGGAGAAATGGGGACCAACTCCCCGGCGAGCTGGATAGTGACAATTGGAATGAAGGCTTGTCCCTACATTGACCAAGGTCTTATATGTTGGGTTGGTATTTATTTGCTCTCCCACCAAGCAAAGTAGGCACAAGCCGATTTTTAATGTGAGGAGTGAAGGGGAAATGAGGACCAACTCCCCGGCGAGTAGGGGAGCTGGATAGTGACAATTAGTATGAAGGGTTTCCCCCACATTGACCAAGGTTTTATATGTTGGCTTGGTATTTATTTGCTCCCCCACCGAGCAAATTAGGCACAAGGCCGATTTTTAATGTGAGGAGTGAAGGGGGATGGGGACCAACTCCCCGGGGAGTAGGGGAGCGGGAGCTGGAGCTGGATAGTGACAATTGGTATAAAGGGTTGCCCCTACATTGACCAAGGTCTTATATGTGGGGTTGCTCCCACATATGGTCTTTGCTTGCAGTATCTGCCGGAACAGATACTATACACCTTGATCTTGGCCAAAAGGCCAAGAAAAGCTTAAAAGGCTAAGAACAGCATTTATTAACAACAGACCTTTGAACTTAACCAAAAAGGCCAAGCACAAAAATGTTACGGACCGACCGACCGACAGTGTGATTTATAGAGTCGCTTGCATGCAACTATTAATGTGTTAGTCACATAGAAATGAGAAAAACACATGCGTACACACACACACACAAGAAGTGGCCACATAATTTTTTAATATGTTGTATCTTTGTGCTTGTTTTACTTTAATTGAATATCCTCTGATTAACTCATAGGATTTGTGCCCACACAACATACATATTCCAGACTGACCCACCATGTGGCAAAATCCCACCAGTTCACTGTTGAGGTCCCTAGATGCCGAAAAGCCTTCTTCTCTTTCTTCCTTCGAACTACAAGGTTTGAGAATTCACGCTCTTTTTCCTGCTTTCTTGACTATAATAACCTGCAGAAGTTTCGTAATCTCGGTACTCAACTCCTCTCAGTCTCCTGTTAGACACAATCCCAAATAATAACTCCTTACGTTCCATGTGGCAATATGCCTTGTTTGAGGTGAAAAAGAGTAAAAAAATATAATAGAGTTGCTGTTTATTTTTTTATTTTTTGACAAAATCGTCTTCGACTTGAATGCACTTAGACAATCTGTACTCTAACCCTTTAATTACAATGAAGAAAAAGTTTCTAATGGCAAACTTCAAAATTGCTTTCAAATTTTTTTCCTCATAAGCGAACTTATTGGGGAATAGGTAAAAATCGATTGGGGCTAGATCATATGATGATAGTGAGTAATGGACAATTTTTAAGTCAGATTGATTTAGTAGCAATCGCAACAGTTAACTTGTGGTCAGGTGCATCATTCCAGTAGAACAAGAACTTGAAGCTCAAGAACGCACACGTGTTTTATTACTTTTCATGCTTTTTATTAGGTAACATAATTGCCATCTATGATGGTATATTTATGATGCAAGTAATTACTAATGAGAATTCCTTCAGCATCCAAGAAAACAAATTCTATAATGTTGCCTGCAGTAGAATGTTGCTAGAATTTCTAAGTAATAATTGAACCATGTTTTTATTCAATGGATTGCTTCTTAGTCTTTAGATTTAAGTGGAAAAGTATCACTTTACTAAGTCTTCATAGACTTATTTTGCCTTTAATTGTTTTTCGTGAGATACCTTATCTTGAAAAACATAAAGGTTCAATTCAAGGGTATCTTGGCTCAGGAGGTACACCTGAAGAAAATTATAGGTTGCATTTACCAAAAGCCTAGTGAGTGTAGCAACAAAAATTGAGGTGATGGTTCGAATAGCCCAAATAATATAAACCAACGGGACCTGTGGAAATTCCACAGCGAACTCATTCATATATAATATATTGATGTTGGCATTCTGTAAACGTTCAACATAGAGACGCTCTGATATTATTGTAGCTCTTTTGTTAAAACTGCAAATGTATTTATCTATGCTAGCAGGGATGCCCGGGTCGTAAAGTATGCTTAAATATGATATTTTAATTCTTGCAGATTTCGCATATATTATTATAGAGTTAATGTTCTATCGATTTTTATATATTATAAAGTTGTGATTTCCAAAAAATGACTTGGGTGCATCAGCTTTAATTGAAAGCGAAACAAAATCTTATGAAATATAATACTTGAGTGCCATCAGCTATAAGCAAAACTGAAACCAAAACTTATAAAGAATTCTTGATAAAATTATTTTAAAAATGTATAGATTATTGGAGTGCCATCAGCTATAATCGAAACCGAAACCAAAACTTATGAAGAATCCTTAGTAAAATTATTTATTACAAAAGATGGAAGTCCATAACAGTAAAACGACTCGGATGTAAGCATGACACAGAAAATAGCACACACGTTATCGTATTAATATATAGATTATCAATACTCATCTTTTCAGAGCTCTAGATGGTACAACAGATGGTACTACACATTAGAATTCTCACAACCAAACAAACCTGGATGGAAAAATTCACTGTGGATTTCAGAGGATAAGAAAGAAGATGAGATATTTCATCACCACACACTATTCAGAAGGTTCTATTTTAGTAAAATACCACACTATGCATCACTCATGGCACCTCAGAAGAACAAATATTTAAATTAGGAACTTAATTTTTTTCACTTAAAACATATAGCAGCTTCCAAGCATATTAAATTACAACTGAGAGACAGAGGGCTTATTCATTCACCCTTATAATTTGAATTTACCACCTGCTCCAGATGCGTGCTTCGGATCATTTATATATTAACAAGCAAGTTTGTTTTAGGCCATAATAAGGTGTTTTGAAATAGTACCAATAAAAACTGTTTAGAACTGAGGAATGAATATTATAGAAGATAATACAAATCAGTGAATGTTTTGCTTTAAAATAACACATGCTTCCTTGTTAAAATATAAACTAGCTGAAGGTGACTAATAATAATAAATAATATGTTTAATTTAATTTCCCAACTATCATCAACAGGCCCGAGGCGATTTTGTCTGCATCTGACAAAACCACAGTCTTTGCCAAGAACTTTGCATCAAACTCATCCCTATGCGATCAGGGCCACCTACCTCTAAAATTTTCTGCCAAAACCGAAAATAATCTGATCGACATCCATATATCTGTTTGTAATATTGCCATACTCATCAAGAACTTCAATGCTAGCAAGGTAACTGGTTCTGACCATATTCCAATCATAGCACCCAAAAAGCTGCCGCCGGAACTAGCAGTCATTACTTACAAATCTGTTCAAGCGATACCTAGAAGATAAATGCTTCTTAATGCCTTGAAAAACCTCATTAGTCTGCCCAATATTTAAAAGTACTGAAGATCGGTCTTCTGCATCTCAGTACAGACCAATTAGTCTTATGTGTGCCATGAGCAAGTTGCTTGAATCCGTGTTAAATGTATAAATTATCTATCAACCACCTCAGCAAAAACAATCTACTCAATGACAAGCAATACAGTTTCCGTCCTGTGAAATCTACAGCTGATGTACTGACTGTAATTTCACATAGGATCACCAAATCTATTGATAGAGGATTCTTCTCTAGAGCAATAAATCTTGATATATTAAAGACATTTGATAGCGTTTGGCATAAAGGTCTATTTCTAAAGATTTCCAGCTATGGAATATCTGGAAATGTCTTCTCAACCATTGAATTTTTTCTCTCTGATAGGTATATACAAGTAGTCGTTGACGGGTAGAAGTCTGAAACTGAAAATATCAATGCTGGCATGCCTCAAGAATCTATCCTGTGCCCAACTCTCTTTCTTATCTTTATCAATAATCTTCCAAATCACATTCTGAGTTCATTCATTGACATATATGTAGATGACACTACCATCTATGACAACCTTTCAAAGACCAGTAACAACCCAGATCTTTGAGTCTCTCCTCCAACCTTGAGCATGTGGTGCAATGGAGTAAAAGTTGGCTGGTTAACTTGATTGCATCCAAAACCAAACTTCTATCTTTTCATCACTAATGCTCTGATCTCTTCTTGACCCCAAATGATATGATGGCTCTCATCTCAAGCTCTCTGCTTTGACAAGCGTCTGGGTCTGACCTTTATTCCTGGCCTGAAATGGAAGACACATCAAATCTATTGGCAAGGTCACTGGAAAAATGGTTGCATTATTTTACTGCTCCATAAAATATCTCACTTCTGACTACATCCTTTACCTTTATAAAAGCCAAATACGTCCTAAAATGGAGTAGTGTTGTCACATCTGGGGAGGGCCCCCCCCCCGCATTATTTTACTGCTCCATAAAATATCTCACTTCTGACTACATCCTTTACCTTTATAAAAGCCAAATACGTCCTAAAATGGAGTAGTGTTGTCACATCTGGGGAGGGGCCGCTTGGAGCTTCCTATCCTGCCTTAACAGAGTTCAAAACCGGCTTTGAAACTTAGAGGAGGACACCTTTTTTCTCCTTCCTGCCCCCTCTTTCCCACAGAAGAGAGATTGTGAATCTGTCTCTACTCTATCTTTATTTTCATGGCAAGTGCTGGTCTGAGCTTCAATCTAAGGTCCCTTATGGTCAAACTTTCACTAAAAGCAATTGTCTAACTGAAACCATTATCAAACATTTTTCCCATTTTTTCTGTGCCTAAATCTAAACGCCAATTCCATAAACAAAGCTTCTTTCGTAGAACTGCTCACTTGTGGAGCTTTGTTCCAGTAGTTTGCTTTCCAGATGACTATACTGCTGCCTCAGTGACTACCATACTCTCATTAACCCTTATCCTTGAGTGGTCTTTGTCCTTGATATGAGGTAACTCCCTTGTAAAAAAAAAAGAAATCTACGTGTTTGCTGTTGGTCAGTACTGAATATTGTAACGAGAATATTACTGCTTTGAAAACTAACTTAAACATAACATACAAAGAGATAAATTTATGTTAAAAGTAATAAATATACAACTTAGATAATGATGAATAATCAATTCCTAATAAAAAGCAGGATACATAAAAACAGAGTGAGATTATGTGGAGCAGCTTTCCTACCAATTTGCTGTGTTAGTTTAGAGTAGGCAGAACCCTTTTTAGAAATGTTAAAAAATGGTGTTACCAAAAATTTCAAAACATGTGTCCACCAAATTGTATTTGAAAAGATAGCCGTCCTCATCCTTCTTCCACAATGTAGAAATCCCATCTCCTATCTTCTAAACTACATGCAATCACCCTTTAAAATCTAAACATACTTTAACTTCATATATGGATTTTTCCAATTAATTTAACTTGCATTATCATTTTAATTATATTTCTCATATCTAGTTTCTTAAAATTATAATGATTTAAAATATATATTTGTTCCTCTCTCTCTCTCTCTCTCTCTCTCTCTCTCTCTCTTTCTCTCTCTCTCTCTCTCTCTCTCTCTCTCTCTCTCTCGAAATAAATATACTATCAATAATGTTAATAAACATCAAAATGCTGTGGAAACTCATTTTTATTTGTTGTTCAGTGTCATGGTCGGTAGCAATTACTCAAAAAGAAGGTGCTCGTTGTTGGTGACGATTTAAAGCATTACCTAACCAAGGGGATTACACGTATTCCTATTATTGCCTAAAACGATGACTTCCCAAGATTAAACAGAGAAGATATTACACTGATTCTAGCCAACATAGTGTATCGAACAGGAGTGGTAAGGTATGGCGTCATATTTTATCATTATAACATTTTTTTAATTTTTGAAGAAATCTCCACTCAACTCAAAAATTGTTTTCACCTTGTACCACTATGTTAGTAAATAAATATTAATTGAAAATGACTGAATTTTCCAATAATGTCATTTCATCTATTTACTTTTGCCTTGTGTGATTTCCTATCAAACGGTGTCTTCAATCAAAATTGCATTAAAAAAAATAGAACTTCTTCCACACTATGCACAATGCTCCAAAACAAACTACAACTTTTTAAATCCAGTTATATTTTTACAAGTACAGTTCCTTTTAGTTTCCCTCTTTTGTTTAGGTACACAAACAATTAAAAGACCTACAAATCGTTTGCCAGCCTGATATTATTCAGATATGGAAAGCGAGCAGTGTTTCCATGTGAACGTTTTACCCTGTCATTAGTTCCATTGTTTTATGACTGTTGGACTTTTTTCCACTATGTACAGAAAAATAGAAACGGACAGACAGATAAAATATCAAAATGTCTTGGTACAATGATAGATATTGAGTGATCTCCTCAATAAAAATGCCACCCATGGAATCATTAATAACATTCACAATCATTTAGTGGCATTTAATTTGGATTACCCTGTATAAAGTAACATGTACAGACCGATTTTATAAAACCGATTTTCATAATTATCACTAAAATCGAAACCGAGTTGTCCAAACTAATATTGATAGCTTACTCTGTCCATGATGCATTTCTTAATTGTTTTCCTTTGAAGAAATATCTTGTAACTAAAATCAGTCGGCCTTTAGCTATCTTAGTACTGTTTGTTTCATTAAAACAGATTGCAACGTATATATTAATTTATCTTTGTTGTAATACAAAAGCATTTTCCTTTACAGTGATTACTGTTTTATATATAAACACTTTATGTATATTTAATTATCTATAATAAGTTAAATTTCGGAGCCTATAAGTGTAAAAGTTTAAATATTATAGACTCTATGTTGGAAAATAATTCCCAAATTCATTCTTTTAACAATAATAAATTGATTGTATAATTATTCAAGTTTTTTTTCAGTGATTGCATTTTTAATTTCATGCTATCTGTGCTCTGTTAGTAGCATGGAATGTACGAGAATATGAGTATTTGCAATTAGAATTACAATTTAAAGTTTTAAATTCTTGTACACTCAATATTAAAAATGATGTATACATGAAATTTATTTTTAAACGCCTAACTTTTAAAAATTATGTCTGATTCCATTCAGAAATCGTTTTACTATAAGTTTGAGTAACGCAATGAGACCCTCGCCACAAACTTTAAAAATAAATACACGAATACATTTTTTAAATAATTATGAATTTAAAGTTATCTCCTCTGTCAACGTGAGATGTAGTTGCCAGTAGTCCACGATGTTGGTTTATATAGCAAGGATAATAAAAGCATATCTAAGATATGATTATATGTTTTGTTTTTTTTTGTTTAAGAACATATATATTTTGTTAAACAAAAGTAATGTGATTTCTAATTGTAAAATAAATTTAAATAAAATAATATATTATTTTTTTTACTGATGAAAAAAATCTTTTAATATTATTTGACTGCAAGATTTATGAAACTAGTAAAAATGTCGCTGATTAAATATTTGAACCTAGTGATTTGAATGGCAAGAAGAGTATATGTGACTTAGTGGATAAGTGTTCCCTATCTGTGACTAATAAAAACTAAAACATCAATTTGAACTAAATACTGAATTTGATAGCTGAGACTGAAAATGATTTTTTGCCGTGTCAAAAAACAAATTGCAATGGACAATTACTCACTACCAAGACCCAAGAAAACTGCTTCACAAGAGTTAAGATACCAAGATACTCCTCAACAAGGTCAAACGCCCAGTTGAGTTGTGTATGCATGGGTTTTTCTCATAACTCATTGCACAACACGCATGACAAGAGGTGGCTAGTCTACAGTTTGCATGGTCCATGATAAGCAAGTTTGATCAAACTATGATGGACTTTGCATGTGTTTTCAGCCAAGAATACATAATGCCGGGACCCAAATGAAATTCTGATGTCCATATGGAATTGTTGTTCATTGTTGTTAAGTGCTGGATGGAGGAAAGCTGTACATGTGGCATTAGGCATCAGGACTCAGCTCTGCCTCACACCTTAGAAGTCGTTGTCTGAAAACTTCCACAATTTCACTAATTCTAATATCTGGCCCCACCTATTTGCCTGATTGAAACTCCATGAACTATTATGTGTTGTATACAGTTGAGAAAGACACTAATCATATTACCACCAATACCAAGTATGAGTTGATTGCCAGAATTAAAGCGATGTTCAAAGGACACTGTGAAGGCCTGTGCTCCAGATTGAGTACCTACATGAAAATTATGGTAAAGGCTTACAGCAACTTCTTTGGGTGAGCTGTATTCAGTAAAAGATTCTCTAAATTCTTTTTATTTTGTGAATACATGAGTTATTACCTTTCTTTCTTTCTAAAAAATGTTAAAGTTTTCTCAAACACCCTGTAGATATAAATAGAATCAGAGTGATATACAGACATCAATAAAATGATATATACAGGAAGATAGATTAGCTGTATCTGTGTCCTGTTGGGCCCCAACTACTATTACTATATATTCTATTTTGATTTCATTCGAAAATGCATAAACACTGAGATATTTATTAAGATATTTTTCTTGCATAACTAATAGTAATTCTCTTAAAAAGACTTATTATTTTTGCCATCTAATTTACATATTTATTTGTGATGTGTACAGATACCATGTAAATTAGATGGCAACTCTGAAACAAGAATTAGTCTTTCTCTAAATCTTTACAGAGACATTAAAAAATATTAAAGTGGTTGAATCATCCTAAAGTGAGAGGAGACAAGAAAAATGCATAAATAGCTAAGTAAGAGAGGAGTAAAAATTACAACTAATTAGAACAATTCAATAATACTTTTTTCAAACATAACTCAATCCCAGAATTAAAGTAAATTTTATTATGTATTTTGTGTAACTAAAGTATATAAGAAAAATAGCTTGAAGGACATAGACATTGATTTTCGAACTGTGCCACAATTATATTACCAGCATTTTGATATCCACTTATATATAACCAAAGATCACTTCTAGAAATAATTATAAAATTAATTGGATTTCTTTTGGATACACAACTTAAACTCAGGAATACTTACATCATCCACCACGGACCAATGTATTTTCACTCCAGACGTAAGAAATTTGGAATCACAGAGTACATTTCGAATTTAATTGCTGATTCAAACCATTTTTGCCGAGAAAAAGAGGTAATATCCATTCATTATATTCTCGTTCTGGCTTTAATATTCTAAAAGATTTCAAAATTTCCATCACCAACCGCAACACGTTACTCTGAATCACCGTTTAAACTGGATGGAGACTAAAATTATCACAGTGGAGCTTCTATTTATTTATTTACTAACGATTTTAAAATATTTCGACATTGCTTTGCACACAACAAAAACCTAAAAACTTTGAATAACATACCTATTTTCATTATTATTTTATAATTTTTATACTTTTCTACATTTTTTACCCCGTATTCCTTCGTATTTTTATCCCTTATTTTACCGTTTGTTTATCCTCTATCTTATTCACTTATAATCTTTATATTTATCCTTTATAATTTATCCACCAACATATGTTACTTTATTATATTAATTATTTCAAATAATTTATACTTTATTTAAATACGGAGTTGTAATTCCAATAACCCTACTAATATACGGACCTAGCATAAATCTCCTATTTTAAGTAAACTTCTTCCATAGTTATAACCCATTAATACATATGATTAAATAAGAATCCTCTTTCAATCACTTACCCCATGTTCTTCCCGAGAGTTTAGTTGTGCATATTGCACACATATATTAAACCCACCATGACAGATATGCTATATATATATATATATATATATATATATATATATATATATATATATATGTATGTATGTATGTATGTATGTATGTATGTATGTATGTATATGTATGAATACGAAATGAATAGATAGTTTCAGCCACAGGCAGACACTAAATCTCGATTATACTAAGATTATAATTCTCTTAAACATATGCGTGTGTGAGAGTTTTGGACTGATCATGTAAGTAGAATCGATTTGAATGTAAAAGCCGTTCCTACCTGCCAATGTTGCTTTGATCCTTAGTCTATATTATCCGGATCTGACAGATGGTTCGCTCTTACTGAAGCTTCCAATCAATAAAAACCGTGGAAGAGGAGAACACGATAATACGAGCTAGAGAAGATCATTTACACTTGATCGCTGATGTCAGACCAGGACTCAAATAACCAACAGAGAATGTATTCAGAAATAATCTGAAGATATATGTTGGGCACAGTGTCGGTACTTTGGGTTCACATAAGTGACATCGATATGAACAGAATCTAATAAAACTTGGTCTTTGTAATGCAGCAAAATGTTGTTCATATATATATATATATATATATATATATATATATATAATTTATTTATACAAACATTGATGGCTATATATGTTCATACATGTTTCTGTAATCACTCTTTACTGGGGAGATTACGTCTTCAGGCCAAGAATTACCCTTGAAAACTGAAATTTCAAGATACAAAAAAATTTTCTTATTTCGTTTACAAAATTAGAATCTTTTCATCTAATATATATATATATATATATATATATTATTTTATTCAATTTACGTAAACAAAATTACAATTGATCGCAACAATAAATCAATCATTTCGATCAAAAGAGACAGAATGACTACGCCCCAATTTCATTTCGTCTTGGCTTTCCCCTTAGTTTACTTCTAATTTCCTTTCAACAAATGAGTGCAGTCGTCAGACCTAATTAATTAATTAAGGTTATCTTTCATTGAGTCCAGTAACTGCTGATTAAACTACCTTCCCTTTCTTCCAGTGAGCATAACACACGTGTCCAAATACCAACAATAGAAATTATAAATTTTTTTAAAAAGCCTTCTAAATTTTTATTTTCTTGTTGTTTTTCTTTTCATTAAAAGACTGACCTCGATAAAAACCTGAGGCTTTGATAGCCTGATGAGATCTTTTCAGATTAAAATGATAGATTTATTGTCACGATCAATGGTAGTTTTGTTTACCTAGCTTGAATAAAATAATATTTTGCTCTTTTTATTGGGCACTATCAACAACCTCGTTAAATTCAATGTGTTTTACTTTTGGATATTTTTCACCTGGAATATATATATATATATATATATATATATATATATATATATATATATATATATATATATATATGTTGTTGTTGTTTTTTAAACAATAAATACGGTTAAGTAGTGGCTTCGCCTCGAAGCTCATTTTTTATTTACTTAGAAAGTCGCCTATAATTTGTTTGGACGTATATAACATTTTATTTATCTTTATTATTTTTAAAACAGTAATCTACGTACACACACGTGTTTCAAGGTAACTACCTTTCATCAGCGTAGCTTGACTGTTTCTAGGAATCGAACTCTAGACATTGTTTACAACAGTCCGGCGCATTAACGGTTACGCCATGAACTCCTAGATGACTTTACTGTTTATGTTTATTGCATATAAATTTAGATTTGTTGTTGTTGTTGTTGTTGTTTGTTTTTAAACAATAAATACGGTTAAGTAGTGGCTTCCCCTCGAAGCTCATTTTTTATTTACTTAGAAAGTCGCCCATAATTTGTTTGGACATATATAACATTTTATTTATTTTTATTATTTTTAAATCAGTAATCTATGTACACGCGTGTTTTAAGGTAACTACCTCTCATCAGCGTAGCTTGACTGTTTCTAGGAATCGAATTCCAGGCCATGTTTACCATATATATATATATATATATATATATATATATATATATATATATATATATACATACATGTATATATATACATGTATATATATATATATATATATACATATATATATACATATATTCATATATATACATATATACATGTATATATATACATATATATATACATATATATACATATATATATGCATATATATACATATATACATGTATATATATACATATACATATATATACATATATACATATACATATATATATATATACATGTACATATACATATATACATGTATATATATATATATATATATATATATATATATATATATATATATATATATATATATATATATATATATATATATATGAAAACACTTTATCTGTGTGTATTCGAGTTCGTTCCCTATGGATCCCGAAATAACTAGGCCATTTTTTTTTAAATTTCATATAAATGTACTTTATGTGTCTGGAAGTGTTCTTAGATAGGTTTTGTATCAGAATGCCTTCGATAAGTATCGAAAATTGGCAATTGATTAAAGAAGAAACAGTCCAATTTTTACCAAACTTAACATCCTTATACATCCTAACATCACAAATGCATTTGAGCAGAAAGGTGTATAAAATCAACAGTAAGTTCTTTGATAAGATAAGGGTATGTTTGAAATGAATGTTTCCATTTAGAGCGCAATTGAACTATGATATTTGACTTTTGCATTTTACACTTTAATTCAACCCATTATATACAAAATTATTTCATAAAATCAACACTAGGTTCTCTACAGTGCAATGTAGATTACAATGTATTATGAACTAAATCATAGTGGCGAAGCATGTGAGGCTTCCTCTCAGAGCACTATGGTGGGTCCCTGAGTAGAGTAGCAAATTAATCGATTTGACTGAAAAGTAGTCGATTTCATCGATTTCCATGACAATAAAAGTATTGTAAATGTGGAACATTTATTGATCCTCATTCAATCCTGAGCAGAGTCAGATCTCCCTCTTTACATGTGTGTGTGTGTGTGTGTGTGTGTGTGTGTGTGTGTGTGTGTGTGTGTGTGTGTAGCTGAACGATTCCATATGGGGACGAAATGCAGATGCTTCTATTTAGCTTAATTGCCATAAATATATTTTCATACCTTACTAGCTAAGAATAATTTCTATTCAACGAATAGAGGGAATTGCAACGGGTACTACCACTTTAAGTCAGAATTAGACTTGGGAGTATTTGTAACTAAAGTGTAACTTCACACTTCAAAAAGTTCCTAACTTAATAATCGATATAGTTTTGTGTCATACTTAGGATGGTTGGGGTAAAAGAGCTTGAGAAGTTAATGAGGTTGGGAAATAGGATAGTCAGAAAAAAAAAACATGAATTTCAGGATGGCTGGGTAGTGAAGAAATGAACATCTTTCCGAAAGGATGCCCAATACTGTTTAGTGTTGTGACTGGGGAAAAGTCTATTTAGCCCATAGATGAGACCCTGACCGGTACCACCATTACACGTTAAAGTGGATTTGGGAATAATGGTAACTAAGGGGAAATTCCAGACTCTCCACATTGAAGCCTCATCACAAGATTCCACATTGAAGCCTCATCACAAGATGCATTTTAAGATCATACCAAATATTGTAAAAAGTGGGA
>NC_136501.1:37410607-37440607 GCF_053919585.1 Euprymna scolopes
TAGATATCATCTTTGAATATTAGATTATACCAAATAAACTGCTACCTAGGCAGCAACACACTTTATACTTTATTAATCGGTGGGATTATTCAACATTGATGTTCTCTGACTATATATGTGCAGCAGATGCCCTAACTCTCAGAAAAAAAATTCCGAAGTTCTTACTGTTAAAATATGTTTCATTGTCATTTAAGATTTCTTTATGTGAGTTCTTCTAAGAAACAGGGTTGAAATACTGAATTATGGCAGCAAATTTGTTTCATAGCAAGATTTTCCTGATGGCAAACCGAGTGAGCTCACAAGAGTCAGATAGTGAGCTCCTTTATAGTGAGCGACATCCATGACTAACCTTTGTCATACATTTGTACATTCTAATTTCTCGTTTTTCCATCAAATAAATGCTGACTTAATCCAATTGCTGATTTTATGGCTCTTTCTGCTGTAGAAGTACTGATCCTGCATTGTTTATTTCACATTAATTAGAGTGACTATAAATTTATATAATGATTAATACATTTATATAGGGTGGTTGCTATGCAAATGGACTTGTTATGTTTGATTCACCTCCATGATAGGGCTGAGTGGAGTGGCAACATAGTCAACACAAACTACATATTTCTCTAGCTAACTACAGGACTCTAATATTTATAGCTACCTTGTTTTGATTAAACCTAATCATCGAAATGCCTCTCCATGATCAGTCAGACAAAATTTGCAATCCCTTTGCATTCTCCAGTTAGAATCTGGCAGACTCAATTCTACATGTTTGCATTTTATTTGAACAGTATGCTTTTACCTTGTCCACCATACTTTTTGGTTGACTATACTGCAGAGCTAATGCAATACAACTTTTATTCAACATATCTTACAATTAGTAGTGCCAAGTTCACATCAAGTCAGAGGAAGAAATTGATACATAGATACCTTCTCCTGACTCTTTTTATAGACAGTCTTGACAATCTTCAGAAATATGGCCTATCCTTCCATATTTGAAGCAACTCACACCACTCTCCAAGAATTGAGAGTTTGGAGCTCTCCTTCTGACACACTTTAGTTAAGCCCATTACATACAAAACACCTGGTCCTGGTGTTTTCCGTTTGTTTTTCCTTTTGCTTGTTAGCTCCCTAGTCACCGTAATTAATGTGAGTAATCATTCAATATGGCTTTTGCTTGGGTAAAAACCGGTAAATGCTAATTTTTATTCGAGATGAAATGTGTAAAAGTTGTTGGATATTGGTTGACTATAGACAAAAATAGCTTGAATGATGTAGAAAGCTTCTGCAGGTTTGTCAAGAAAACGTTTGCAGTTTCACCCGTGTGTAAGTGGTGTGCCACAAATTGCATAAACACTTCACATAAATCCAAGTAAAATGCTGTAAATAGAGCATCCTTCAGAAAGACAAAATACACTTTCTTCAGACAGTTGCTAGTAGACCGTGAATCACAACACACACACACTCACAACACACACACTTAACTTTCTCAATTCATTCAATAATGGATTGGCTGAATTTCGCATTGCTACATTGCAGCATTAGATTCAAATCAAATCCATCTACCATTGTAAACTAGCACACATTTAGACTTTTCAGAAAATGTAGGCAAAGTTTCAAATTCAGTTATTGGCACTGACGTCGATCTTAACGCTATCGCATTTCTTCTGCCTCTTTGTGAATAACTGATGTCTTTTATGACAATTAGCATAGCCAATGTATAAATTAATCCTCGCACATATCTCCTGACTTTCTAAGCTTTGTGCATAGCACTAACGATTTTGTTCCTTTTACGATAAAGGGGATAGGTTATGCTAATATTCCCATTTATAATATCAAATTTCCTAATATTTAATTATTTTGATTTAGAAAAGAGTAATATTATACCATACTAGCGCATCACTATATTGAAGAAATGAAAATTAATAAAACTTGGTAAAAAAAAAAAAAACAGGTTACATGAATAACGTCAGTCAATAAGTTTCTCCGTTTCTACATCATTAATTCAATTGGTTGAAAAGGAAAAGTTTCCTTTCGTCCTTTGGTGTAATGAAGTATTGAATAGTTGGAAAGGAATCAGACTTATTTTTCAGTCTCCTGTGTAACTTTGAATGTTAAACTGGCAGATAGTGAGGACGACAAAGACTATTGGACATTCATGAATTTTGGATTGCAGAAAGGATTGTAAAATTCATTAACCATCCATGGGTAACATTTGGAGGATCACCTTCTATTATAACCAACCAAATCGTTATATTTTTAATCCCCAGAAATCAAAGAATCCTCCAAGTACTGTTGTCATATTTTGGCTGGTGGCTTTCTGTCCCATTTATAGGTTCTTAGTCAGGATTATTGGCCCCACCCTTTCTTCCTCTTTGCATCTTCTCCCTAATAGGCGTGATGTTGTTAGTCTCGGTCTTCTCTATAAATTATGACATATATTCTTCAGAATTGCCTGATCTATTCTCTGCTTCTGTTGTTCCAGCTCGTTTGACTCGCTGGTTTATTCTATCCATCAAAATCACTGTCTTTATATCTCATTGTAATATAGCTTCCTATTCCCATAGTTTCTTTCCAAGAATTGAGTGCTTGTGGAGTTCTTTCCCTGGTGTTTTCCTCCTACTTATAGTTTTATTTTTTTCAAGGGTAAGATCAATAGGAATTTCCTGTCTTTGTAATAATCATCTTTCGTTCTATTTTACTCCTTACATTAAATTGCTTCATGCCTTTCCTTGATCAACTTCCACAATTTTTTTAGCATTTATTCAATAAATATTTTATTATAAAACATGATAGATATTTTTCAGTTCATGTAAGATTCAATCAGAAGACACACAAAGGTTATGCATATTTATATACCGAAAATAATTCTTTTCATATATTTTTACTTGTTAAAAGTGTTTCTAAATAATATTTTACAGCATTTATATGGAAAGCGAAATAAAACTCGGATCTCCAAAGCACTGTTGAAACCACATTTCAACATCCATCATTAGAAGTGGGTCTGTTGCAATTCAGAGGTTCGCAGGTAATTAGCACTGATACTCATTTAATGCTATAGTTTGTACACAGCTAATGATGAAATTTAGGACTTGGTATCTTCATTTTTTGTTGATGATTAAATGGAATTCAAATAAGTGACTCTAAATTACTAATTTGCTAATTCTGACTCAATTGGAGAATCGTGAAAGACATTTTAAGATCATTGATCAAATCTATACAATATTTTCAATGGACAATATCATGGTAAAACATGTAAATGCAGAAAACTCCCCGAAAGCAGTTCTATTAGTTGATACATAAAAAACGAGCTATTGATCCACCACATCAAACTGATCTATCAATAGATCTACTGAAATGAAAACAAATATGATCATTATCTGTTCTATCAATATCCTTGAACAACTTTTTTCTTGATTATAAAAGCAGAATCTGAAAAATCAGATACTTACTTTGTCAGAATAAAAGTTAGTAATTATGTGACACAAGCAAGAAAAGATAGTTGATTTACTGATTAAATTGATTTATCTATAGATTGTGGAAATGGAAACTAATAAGGTTATTAATGTTTTCCAAATAACGTTTTTTTTCTGATTTGTAAAATGAGGACGTGAAAATAAATCGAATATGTACTTGATCAGTATATGTCTAATATTAATTAATACAAATAAGGGAAGATAGTCACAGTCCACAAGAAACGGGTCCTCGTTGAATAAAAAAGTGAATTGTGATAATGCTATCAAAAATCTGTATTCATTAAGCACAAAAACATTAAGTGCTGCTGGGCATTTATTCATCCCTGGATAATAAACGAAGAAAAACGCGATAAGGAAACGATTACTTTGAAATAGAAAAGAAAACAAAAAAAGAGTTATTTTTAAGACCAAACATATCTAATGACAAATCTGGAAGAGTTACTTGGGATTGTTCAGGTCATGGGAATAACACCAAATATAATAAGTTTTGTTCGATTTGTCTTTTTTTACAGCATGTCAACTTATCTTAGATTATTTAAGGCAAAAATACAATAAACGATGTATTGTAAGCCATTCATTGAACCTGGGTGCAAATTTTAGGTTCATACTTTTCTGAATAGTATTAATGCATTTTTGAATACAATAGACTTCCGATTTTATAAATCATATCAGTATTTGGTGTACGTCCTAAGATCCCTTCATACTGCTATTATTAATGTGGCTTATAGCACGACTGTGTGTGTGTGTATATATATATATATATATATATATATATATATATATATGTATATATATATATATATATATATATATAATTTGTAATTTCGAAATATATATATATAAGGATCAATAGGTAAACTTTAATAGCATTGAGTAAGACAAACATGCCACATTGACTTGATACATATATACATATCAAATTGATGCAGCGTGTTTATCTTTATATTTATATATATATATATATATATATATATATATATATATATATATATATATATATATATATATATATATATATATTCTAAAGAAGCTTTGATTTAAAAAAAAAAAATGTAAAAATGAAAGTAAAAAATGCAGTTTTAAATGGCTGGGGGGAAAAAATTAACCTATTGCAGCCGTAGCACTTGCATAAACCGACTTCTAAAAAAGTCCACAATTACAAAACAGAATTCAACTGTATAAGGATGAATAAAAGAGAAAAAAACTTTAAGTACAATTGTTAAATAGATAATGAGGATCATCAACTGTCTACCATGTAGCTGTTCTGGAAATTTAAAAACAGGACATTTGTAAAATACATAGCTCTCCAGTGGAAATTACTACTTCCCCAATAACAAAATGTAGATACAATACAGTTACTATTTATACTAATATATAAAAAATAATTTGTTTACAGACATAAAGCTTAATATATAGCATATTCGAACCCATGAATATTTGGGTTTTAGGCAGGAAAAATCGGTGTAAAAGTGTGAAAATTTAAAAAAATGGAATTTGCCAGCTGAAGGTTAAATGACGGCATTACAAATATGCATGCATAACGTTATAGCTATTGGTTCATGTTTTAATAGCTCAAACATTAACGTCAAACATGTCTTCATAGCTCAAACATTAACGTCAAAGAAAAAAGTAAATCGTAAGCTAAACGCCGTTTTGGTTTGGATTCTCAGATTTGGCGCACAAGCTTTTTTTTTTTTACTTTTTAAATCATTACTATATAGTGGGTCCAATATAATATAATAATAAATACAAAATCTGCATTAATCAAAATATTATATTTAAGCGTATTTTACGACCGGGCAATGCCGGCGGCGTACTAATTATATATATATATATATATATATATATATATATATATATATATATATATACTAGAAAAAGTACACGTCGTTGACTGGGTTCAAAAACAGCCTACAGAAAATGGACTCTGATTTATGAAAGTATGATAGGTTATGAAAAGAAAGGGTTGTAAATTTGGGGGTATCAAAACCAAAGCAAAATATGATGAAAGTAAAAATAAAATAGATAAACCCCATATACCATACCTGTTTACACTGACACCCTTATCACAATATTCTGTGGATCTATATTAAAAAACCTTGTTAAACTTTGTGACATATTTCCATTCTATGGAGGTCAGGTGCGAACGAACACCCTATAATTTTATTATACCATATTTCTTCAAACAGAAACGTAATTATCACAGTATACTTACAGAGATAGATATGAAAAGTCTTCATTAAAGTTTGTGCCTATTTCCATTCTATGGATGCCAGGCGCGAACGCAGACCCCACAATTTTATCATACCATCCCTATTTAAGTTAAAACATACTTTCAAAGTATTATTATGTACATCTATATCAAAAACACTTGTAAACTTTTTTTTTTTATCTTTAAATTTTTTATTTGCATACTTTGTGGACCAGGTGCAAACGCAGACCCCACAATTTTAATGAACCACCGTTCTGCCAGATAAAACATAACCATTCCTGTGTCTCGATGCACCTTCTATCATTACATGTAATCAGTTTTTTAAAATAGTCAATAATATAGGAGCCTATTCGTGACCACACACACACACACAGCTTTATATATATATATATATATATATATATATATATATATATATATATATATATATATATATATATAAAGCTGCGTGTGTGTGTGGTGCGAATGTAAATTTAATTAACTTTCTTGAATTTACATTTTTAGATTTTACCGTCATTGGATAGTTTACCTTTCACCAGACTATCCATTCACATGAAATCACCTTTTTCTTCACCATATTCCCTCTGCTTCACTTTTTGTTATCAAGTAAGATTTTTGACTTACTTACAGTTTCATCAAATACTTTTGTATGCAAAATCCAATCCCGCATTTTGCTAATTACACACACATACACACACACACAAACATATATATTTATATATATATATATATATATATATATATATATATATATATATATATATGTTTGTGTGTGTGTATATATATATATATATATATATATATATATATATATATATATATGTTTGTGTGTGTATATATATATATATATATATATATATATATGTTTGTGTGTGTGTGTATGTGTGTGTAATTAGCAAAATGCGGGATTGGATTTTGCATACAAAAGTATTTGATGAAACTGTAAGTAAGTCAAAAATCTTACTTGATAACAAAAAGTGAAGCAGAGGGAATATGGTGAAGAAAAAGGTGATTTCACATGAATGGATAGTCTGGTGAAAGGTAAACTATCCAATGACGGTAAAATCGAAAAATGTAAATTCAAGAAAGTTAATTAAATTTACATTCGCACAAGTAAAATTCAAGAAAATCACGTAATTGGAAGATGGTCCAAAATAATCCAAAAGGCCGAAATCCGTGGAATAATTCACAAATATGTACAAGGAAAACGGGAAAAAATTCCAATAATATTAATAAAAGAAAAATAAGATATGCTTTTAACATGGCTGCCGAGACAAAGTGTAATTAAGAAAAATCAGCGAAGAAGAAGAGAAAAAAGGAGAAAAAAAAGATTAAATGGTGATAGAATTAAATAGAAAATAGAAAAGCAAATGTCAAAATGACCCAGACAAGATGACGTTAAAAGGCGCGAAAAATATAGGGTAAAAAAGAGGTCAACTGAAATGTACAGGTTCAGCAAGGGTTATTAAAAGACACTAAATGGAAAAAATAAATGAATTAATAAATGAATAAATAAAAAATAAAATAAAAAAATAAATAATTTTTTTAAGGACAGAGGATGGGCGGTATTTGCAAATTCCGGATAAAGCAAGTAAGTATATAAGTAAATATGCATACAGGATGTGTAGGTAGATTGATATATTTGATAGATAGGAATATTTAAAGACTAAAACGGAAATTACAGATAAAAAATGGACTATCATAAAAAAAGTAAAGTCTCTAAGTCTCCAGGCTCTAAGTCATGTCGCCTCTGCACAACCGAAGCTATAACTATAATTACTTCCCCTCAAAGTAACAATATAATAAATTCTAAAAACGAACTGATCTCTTTCTGTAAACATAAGTCCAAATTTAATTATGGTAATTTTGAAATTACGTAGCTATTACTTTAACCTTTCAGATATATAATTTTTCTTTAACATTATCGTTTTTTTTACATACTTTCTTAATACTTTATAACTTAATAAACCTTTATTTTAATTCTTTATTTCTTCTTTCCTTGACCGTTTTTTTTCTGTAATTTCTGTTTTAGTTTTTAAATATTCCTATTTATCAAATATATCAATCTACCTACAAATATTAATTCTTTAATATTTATAATATACTTTAGTTTTACCATCTTGGATCATTTTGGTAAATTTAATTGTAATTTTTATTTTATTTTATATATATAGATATACATATCTACATATATATATATATATATATACATATCTACAATATAAAGCTGCATTGTGTGTGTGTGTGTGTGTGTGTGTGTGTGTGTGTGTGTGTGTGTGTGTGTGTGTGTGTGTGTGTGTGGTCACGAATAGGCTCCTATATATGGTAAGCTATTTTAAAAAACTGATTACATATAATGATAGAAGATGTATCGAGACACAGAAATGGGTATGTTTGATCTGGCAGAACAGTGGTTCATTAAAATTGTGGGGTCTGCGTTCGCGCCTGGTCCACAAAGTATGCAAATAAAAAATTTAAAGATAAAAAAAACGTTTACAAGTGTTTTTGATATAGATGTACATGAGAATACTTTGATAAGTATATTTTAACTTAAATAGGGATGGTATAATAAAATTGTGAGGGCTGCGTTCGTGCCTGGCCTCCATAGAATGGAAATAAGCACAAACTTTAATAAAGACTTTTCATATCTATCTGCGTAAGTATACTTTGATAATTATGTTTCAGTTTGAAGAAATATGGTATAATAAAATTATGGGGTGTTCGTTCGCGCCTGACCTCCATAGAATGTAAATATGTCACAAAGTTTAACAAGGTTTTTTAATATAGATCCAAAGAATATTGTGATAAGTATTTCAGTGTGAACAGGTATGCTATAATAAATTATGAGGTTTATCTATTTTATTTTTATTCATCATATTTTGCTTTGGTTTTTATACCCCCAAATTCGAAGCTATCTCTTTACAACTCTTCCTTTTTATAACCTATCATACTTTCATAAATCAGAGTCCATTTTCTGTAGGCTGCTTTTGAACCCAGTCAACGACGGGTATTTTTGCTAGTATATATATATATATATATATATATATATATATATATATATATATATATACACACATGTATATATACATATATATATACACATGTATATATACATATATACATACACATGTATATATACATATATATATACACATGTATATATACATATATATATATACACATGTATATATACATATATATATACATATGTATATATACATATATATATATACATATGTATATATACATATATATATACATATCTATATATACATATATACATGTATATATACATATATATATACATGTACATATATATATTCTTATACATATATATACATATATATATACATACACACACATATATATACATGCACACACACATATATATATATACACACACACACACACACACATATCAAATAGACGCAGCATGTTTATCTTACTCAATACTAGGTAAGTATTGTAATGTATGGTTTTGAGAATCAATAAATGGGGACGAGGATTACTGCATCAGGCCCACAGAAAATTCCTGTGTAGCCTACTCGCATTCTCCAATAGGTGATTACCAATAAACAAACGCTCTTCTCAGAGAGAATATGAAGCCTAGAATGGGGAACCTCCAAAGATTGAACAAACCATACCTGATCCCGACAGAAACAAAACTACTGTCAGAATGATTCATATAATAATACTATAATAAAACATTCAAATTCCAAATAACATCCTGAGGAAATTTTCCAATAGTTTGTTCAAAATCCTTGATAATATAACATTATGACTTTCAAAAACGCAATGAAATATTGGAGATAGATTCTCTCTCCTCTGATCTTGATCACGTTGTACAATGGGGAAAGGAGTGGCTGGTTACTTTTAATGCATCTAAAACCAAGCTTCTATCTTTACATCATCAAAGTTCTGATCCCCATCTGGCATCAATTAAAATGAATGGCTCTCGTCTTGGGGAGGCCTCAAGTTTTGACAGGCTTCTGGGCTTGACCTTTACTCCTGATCTTAAATGGAATACGTATATCAAATCTGTTGCCAAGGCCGCTGGAAAAATGGTCGGATCCTTCTATAGATCCAGTAGATATCTCACTGCTAATGCAATTCTCTATCTATATAAGAGCAAGATACGTCCAAGGATGGAATACTGTTGCCACATATGGGCAGGAGCTGCTAGAAAAGACTTGTCCTGCCTTGATAGGGTTCAAAATAGACTTCGTGGCCTGGTGGGAGATGTCCTTTTCTCTTCGCTGCAACCTCTATCTCACAGAAGAGATGTTGCGAGTTTGTCTCTGCTTTATCGTTATTTTCATGGAAAGTGTTCGACTGAGCTTCAATCTATGGTCCCCCCCACGCCAAACTTTCACAAGAAACACAAGACTAGCTGAAAACATTATCAATAATTCCCTCCACTCTTTATCTGTACCTAAACCTAAACATAGATTCCATGATCAAAGCTTCTTTCTTAGAACTGCACGCCTGTGGAATTGTCTTCCGTTTTCCTGCTTTCCAGCTTTCTATAATATGGTTGTCTTCAAGTCCAACGTGAACAAATTTCTAATGAGCCGTTCCACTTAAGTTAACAAATTTACTGAACTTCCATTACTATTGATTACTATATTGTCCTTTTGACTACTCTACACTCTTTAACCCTAATAGTTGAGTGGCCGATCGGCCTTGATAAGTGGTGACGCCTATGTAAAAAAAAAAAGAAAGAAAAATGTCAATTATAATCAGATTTTTGTCTAAATTGTGAAATAAAGAACTGAATAATGCAACTTAATAACAATATAAATTGATTAAAAATAATTACATTAGAATGCATTTATAATCACAGTAATAATTCTTGATAATTCTAACTGAACTATAACCGTAACCTTACAAATTTATGGTTTCTGATATTTCCTACCAGACTTTTCAGTGTCTCACTAAACATATAGCTGACAAACGTGGCCTATGGAAAAAAGTCATTGATTTTGTCTTCAAAACGGACATGCTTTTTATAAATAGTTTAAAGTATTCAGTGTTCCTAGTAAGTAGTGAACGAATACCTAACACATTGTAGCTGACGGTCATTTTTCAATCCTGTAACAGATCAAGATTTATTTGCTGAACGATTAAGAACAGAAGGTTTAATAAAATCAACGTTCTCATTCTCTTTTTTCTTTCTTTCACACACACATATATATATATAGAGAGAGAGAGAACAATACAGTGGAGCTTCTTATATAAGAATTGATATATAATAAGAAAAATAAGAACAATACAAGTGAGCTTCTTATATAAGGATTGAAATATGATAAGAAAAATATATTTCTATGGAAATATATATATATATATATATATATATGAGTAAAAATAGATACAATGGTATGACGTTATGGAAAAGGGAAAAGAAAAACTTATAGCATTAACAAAATATCAATGTTTCGTCTCACTTTTCGGAGAACTTATTCATGACGATGAATTTATTAAGGAAAATTAAGTTAAACGCATGATGAACTGAAAGATTTTAATTTTCCTTTTATCGTCCTGAAGAAGTTCCTCCAAAAATGGGGACGAAACGTTGATATTTTTTAATATTATATATATATATAGTATATAATATATATAATAGGTATATAATATATAATCTATATATCTATAAAAGTGAAAATGTCTGTGTGTCTGTGTACATTTCCCTACCGAATAACTCTATCAATTTTCGGTCTAGAGACTCGAGATTTGACATAAGGAATATTGAGATTAAAGAAAATCTTTTTAATCGGTTTTCAGCTAGAAATTTCGCTGTCAAGGGGTCAAAGTTCAACAATTTGACCGTTGAAAACTCTACCAAACTCCTTCGCCAATTTTGTGTCTAAACACTTGAAATTTTAAATGTAGGTTACTTGGACATGGATCAAACTTTATAATTTGATTTGAGCAAAAAAAAATAAATAAATATTAAGGGATCAAAATTGGGGTCAAATTTTAAAAAATTGACTTCTGCGGTCTCTACCAAATTACTCAGCCAATTTCTGGCCTAAACATTAGAAATTTTATATAAAGGATATTCAGAGATAGGACAAGCTTTTTAATCAGTTTGGGTCGAAAATTTGAGTTGCCAAGAAGTCAAAGTTCAAAAGATTTCACCTTTGCGATGTTTAGCAAACTACTCAGCCAATTTTGGGTCTAAACATTTGAAATTTATACATAACGGGTATTCAGACATGCGGCAAGCATTTTAATCATAGGGGAGGGGGTAAATTTGGCTGCCAAAAGGTCAAGTTTCAAAAAGTTGACCTTTACAGATTCTACCAAATTCCTCTGCTAATTTTGGATCTAAATTTAAGATGTAGGTAATTTGGACATGGATAAATTTTTATTTGAGCCCCCAAAAAATTAAATATTAAGAGGTCAAACTTGGGGTCAAAGTTTTAAAACATTGACCTCTGCAGTCTCTACGAAAAAAATTTTGGTCTAAACATTTGAAATCTTACATAAAGTGTATTCACACGTAGGGCAAGTTATGAACAGTACATAGGGCCCAAGCAAAGGCGGGCTGAACTGGTAGTATATATATAATATATAATATGTACATAATATATAATATGTACATAATATACATATAATATATAATATATATTATACATAACATATATAATATATATAACATATATATATAAACATATATATATAATATATATAATATATATAATATATAATATATATAAAACATATATACATAATATATATAACATATATATATAATACATAACATTTATATATATAATATATATATACTATATATGAAAATGTTTGTTTTGGTTTTAGTGATATGTTTTGAATGAATTCAATTATTTACGAAAGCGCATTTTTACCTAAATGCGAGCTGGGAATAATTTTCCCTTCAACCAATTTGGTACCCCCACATGGGGAGCGGTATATATATTATTTTTAAAATGTAATTATCCACTGACACGTGTTTCGTCGTCTACGACTCATCAGAGTGGCTGAATATAGCAAGATTCGAAATCGGGACCCCACGGTAATGAGCCTAAGCCCCTTAGCTCTGACCCATCTCGCCAACTGTCTGGATATATAGCGATTTACTTAAATTTTTTTTTTTGTTTTAGCGAACAACATTTAAGTAAATCGCGATATATCCAGACAGTTGGCGAGATGGGTCAGAGCTAAAGGGCTTAGGCTCATTACCGTGGGGTCCCGATTTCGAATCTCGCTATATTCAGCCACTCTGATGAGTCGTAGACGACGAAACACGTGTCAGTGGATAATTACATTTTAAAAATACTATATATGAAATATATATATAATATATATAAAATATATATATATATAAAATATATATAATTTGTATATATATATATATATATATATATATATATATTAAATGATGATTAACAAATATTTCACGCTCCTATATTTTTATTGTCATCGGAATCCGTGAAATCGCCCGGGATGAAGCTTCACATGCCTCCATGCAGTAACTTAGTTCAAAATATATGTTATCCTACATTACACTCTAGAAGACCTACTGTTTTTTTATAAAATTATTTTATATTATCTTCGTTCTACTTAACGAAAAAAAAACATTAAGAAATTTAGATGCGGGGTTTGAAACTACAGACCATGTCATACACAAAAATAAAAAAAATAAAAAAAAAAAACATGTAAATTTTCAAGTCTTATAAAATTCTTTGTAGTTAATGAAAAAAAATTAATTTTACGTGCTGTGTTTGAACCTAAAGACCATGTCCGTGCAAAAAAAAAAAACGAAAAAAAGACATGCTATCAACTTACCCACAGTAGAATTTTCACAGCTTGTTGTTCTATCATTGTTGCTAGGCGACAATATGGAAAAATGGATTTACCGTTGATAGATAAATAAAAAAAAAAAACGGTTTTGATTATCAATTATCGGTAATTATCGGGGGTTATTCTGAGAAAAATTTAACTAAGACCACTCCCAGGCTGATACACTAAAGTTTTGTAAATTTTAAAGAAAATCTGTTCAGCCGTTTCGGAGTCTATAAGGAACGAACCTGCAAACACATACATACAAAGTTTTACGTATATATATATATATATATATATATATATATATATATATATATATATATATATAATACCAGCAAAAGTACCCGTCGTTGACTGGGTTCAAAAACAGCCTACAGAAAATGGACTCTGATTTATGAAAGTATGATAAGTTATGAAAAGAAAGGGTTGTAAATTTGGGTTGAATTTAGGGCTATCAAAACCAAAGCAAAATAAAGTAAAAATAAAATAGATAAACCCTATGATTGATTATACCATACCTGTTTACACTGACACCCTTATCACAATATTCTGTGGATCTATATGAAAAAACCTTGTTAAACTTTGTGATATATTTCCATTCTATTGCGGTCAGGTGCGAACGAACACCCTATAATTTTATTATACCATATTTCTTCAAACAGAAACGTAATTATCACAGTATACTTACAGAGATAGATATCAAAAGTCTCCATTAAAGTTTGTGCCTATTTCCATTCTATGGATGCCAGGCGCGAACGCAGACCCCACAATTTTATTATACCATCCCTATTTAAGTTAAAACATACTTATCAAAATATTCTCATGTACATCTATATCAAAAACACTTGTAAACGTTTTTTTTTTATCTGTAAATTTTTTATTTGCATACTTTGTGGACCAGGCACGAACGCAGACCCCACAATTTTAATGAACCACTGTTCTGCCAGATTAAACATACCCATTCCTGTGTCTCGATATATCTATGTAATCAGTTTTTTAAAATAGTCAACCATATAAGGAGCCTATTCGTGACTAGACACACACACACACATTCAGCTTTATATTATATTATATTATATATATATATATATATATATATATAATATATATATATATATATTATATATATAATATATATATATATATATTATATATATAATATATATATATATATATTATATATATACATATATATATAATATATTATATATGGATGTATATAATATATATATTATATATATACATATATATAATATATATGATATTTATACATACATATATAATATATTATATATAATATATATATATAATATATATATATGATATATATACATATATATATAATATATTATATATAATATATATAATATATATATATTATATATAATATATATAATATATATATGATAATATATTCATATATATATAATATATTATATATATTATATATACATACATATATATAATATATATATATTATATATACATACATATATATAATATATATATGATATATACATATATATATATTATATATACATATATATAATATATATATATTATATATATATATACACATATATAATATATTATACATGTATAATATATAATATATATTATATATATATAATATATATATTATATATGTACATATATATATAGATATAAATATTCATATATAATATACAGATGTATATGCATAATATATATATATATATATATATATATATATATATATAATCTTTTTCTATATAAATAAAACAGTAGACGTATGTGTGTGATAATATTTAACAGGTAAACTCCTGAAGTACTGGTCACATAGCACTGAAATTCTCAGAAAATAATATTCATGCACCAAGGGTGGTTTATAGCTAATAATATCTTTGCTTGCAGGCATATATATCGCATACAGACATCAGCATTAGCTGACATTTTGTTTTTTGTGAGCATACGCGTAAATTTGTTTTGTTTTTTTCTCAGGCTGGAACGCTTTGTTCTTTTTAATTTCAATTCTAACTAATGACATCAACTCATTTTTTTAATGTTTTTGGTATATTAAAAAAAAAAACGAAATCATACGTACATTTTACTCGCGGTTTGAAATTTGTAAATATGAAAACAAACCTATCTTTTTTACGATCTCATAATTACTTAATTTCATACATTATTTTAAGACGGAGGAGGGGGGATGACACACGGAATACGGATAGTGCTGAAATAATAACGTTATTATTTAGAAAGCCATTCTAAATATGGGGAGGAGAAGGTATTAGGTAAACTATTCTGTACTTTCACCTAACAATTTATTAAATAAGAAAATGACATGTATTATCTCTATTTTTTTAGTATTAGTTAACATTGTTGCTCAATCCAATTTCTTGATTAGTTTATTGTAAAGCAAGTTTTGCCTAATCACTAACTGCACTTTGAAATATTTTTTGGGGGGGTAGCATGAATTTTAAATAAGGTGTTTCTACAGTGTAGTACCCATATTTAAAAAATACAAACAATTTATAATGAAATCATGTATTTCGAAAAACTGCAGAGTTATTTTCCGGAAGTGACGTCATGTGTTAATGATGGGGAGGACACGCACGAATATGTTGCTTAAAAAATACTCTGGAGACCACCAGGGATTACCAAACCTTCTTTTTTTAGGTGAGGTTGGGGTGTGGTGAGTTAGTGCCTGTTCATTCTCCCAAGCATTACCACTTTTTCTGTTTATGGAGAGGAGGCCAGTAGATGATTTCATTGAAATGCTGCGTCAGAACAGATACTACACTTTGATCTTAGCCAAAAGGCCAAGTAAGCATAATATAGTTTTCTACCAGGCATTACCTCCTTCTAAAAAAAAAAATATAAAATAACCGACACAGCATATATTTTAAGATGTGAGGAGGGGATATGGAGTAAGTCCCGGAAATGGTTGAAGCAGTTTATGATCTCTAAATTACTTTATTTCATATATATTTTTAAAAGAAGTGGGGATACGGTGTCAGGCCCGGAACCGGCTGAAGCAGTTTACGATCTCAAAATTACTTTATCTAATATATAAAAGCTGAAACAGTCTACGATTTACTCGTAGACATTACATTATTTCATGTATGTTTTTAACAGTGGGGTAGGGGATATAAAATCAGTCCAGGAAATGGCCGAAACCGTTTAAAAGTAAAACATTACTATATTTCCTTCATATTTTTAACAGTGGGGTAGGGAATATAGAGTCAGTTCCGGAAATGGCTGCAAAATTTTACGTTTTAGACATTAATTTGTTCAATGCATGAGGTAGGGGATAATAAGTCATTGTCGTAAATAGCTGAAACAGTTTATGATTTAAACGTTACTTTATTTCATGTATATTTTTAACAGACATTATTACATAGTTATTATTTTAGTAAGGGGGGGGCGATAATGTGGGTTAAATTTATGAAAAATGATTGTCTAAATTAGTAACATATCCAAGAATTATGAAAAATGATGAAATGCGAGTTAATTTATTGGTGTTTTCCTTAATGAAATTATAAACCCAGACAATATATCAAATGCATTGTTTTCATAAAGGGGGGATAATAGGGGTTAAAATAATGTAAACTTATTGTCGAAATTAGTAACATATCCAGGAATTATGAAAAATTATGAAATTTGAGTTAATTGATTGGTGCGTTTGCAATGAAATAATCAGCCAAGACAATATATCAAAGTTATTATTTTCGTACGGGGTGGCCATAATGTGGGCTAAAATTATGAAAAATGATTATCGAAATTTAATATATACAAGAATTATGAAATATGATGAAATGTGAGTTAATTGATTGGTGTGTTTGTAATGAAATAATCAACCCAGACAGTATATCAAAGTTATTATTTTCGTAAGTTAAGGGGCGATAATTTGGGTTAAAATTATGATAAATGATTGTCGAAATTAGTAACATATACAAGAATTATGAAAAATGATGAAATGTGAGTAAATTGATTAGTGCGATTGTAATGAAATAATAAACCCACACAATATATCAAAGTTATTTTCGTAAGGGATAGGCGATATTGTGGGTTAAAATTATGAAATATGATTGTTGAAATTACTAACATATCCAGGAATTATGAAAAATAATAAAATGCTAATTAATTGATTGATGTGTTTGTTATTAAATAATCAGCTTACACAATATATCAAAGTTATTATTTTCATAAGAGGGGGGAGCGATAATGTGGGTTACAATTATAAAAAATGATTCTCGAAATTAGTAACATATCCATGAATTATGAAAAATGATGAAATGTGAATTAATCGATTGGTGTGTTTGTAATGAAATAATCAGCCAAGACAATATATCAAAGTTATTATTTTCGAAAGGGAGGGGCGATAATGTGGGCTAAAATTATGAAAAATGACTTTCGAAATTAGTAACATATCCAGGAATTATGAAAAATGATATGTGAGTTAATTTTTGGGTTTTTTTTTTTAATGAAATCATCAATCCAGACAATATATAAGAGTTATTATTTTCGCAAGGTGAGGGGGGGGGCATAATGTTTGTTA
This sequence comes from Euprymna scolopes, assembly GCF_053919585.1. Taxonomy (NCBI): domain Eukaryota; kingdom Metazoa; phylum Mollusca; class Cephalopoda; order Sepiida; family Sepiolidae; genus Euprymna; species Euprymna scolopes. The sequence goes on from NC_136501.1 coordinate 37,428,633, forward strand.
CAATTTTCAAAAAAGTGATTGTCGAAATTAGTAACATATCCAAGAAGTATGAAAAATGATGAAATGTGAGTAAATTTATTTGTGTGTTTGTAATGAAATAATAAAGCCAGGCAATATATCCAAAGCATTATTTTGGCAAGGGGATAATGTGGGTTACAATTATAAAAAATGATTGCCAAAATTTGTAACATATCCAAGAATTATGAAAAATAATGAAATGCTAGGTGATTGATTGGTGCGTCTGTAATGAATTAATCGGCCCAGGCAATATATAAAGTTATTATTTTCATAAGGGGGAGGGGCGATAATGTGGATTACAATTATGAAAAATGATTGTCGAAATTAGTAACATATCCATGAATTTTGAAAAATGATGAAATGTGAGTTAATTGATTGGGTTGTTTTAATGAATAATTAACCCAGACAATTTATCAGTTTCTGCAGACAAACAACAATATTTTTCTGAATTTTCAATGTTAACTTCGGGGAATGACGTCACATTAGTGAATAGAAAGACACATGATTATGTTGCTTTTTAACGTGCTCTGGAGTTCTCTATGAATTAACAAACCTTCACTTATAGGGTGGGGCTGGAGAGAGTAATGTCCATTTTGGAGTCACTATGCAATCTCCCACAATGTCATATTCCAAAACTATGGAATAACTATGGAATCGTATTCCGGAAATGACATCGTTTCTCTTATTAATGTGTTGTTGACGGTTGTGGTAGTAAGGGGGGAGAACTATATTAATATTGAAAATTGTGGTAAAGTAAAAGTTGCCTAATCACAAAGCTTCTCAACATATTTGTTTGTAAAACCTGCTGAGTAATCTTCCAAAAATGACGTCTTTTTTTCAAAGAAATTTGTTGTCGGTAGTGCGGAAAAAATGAAACAGAGTAATGTGGAATTTGATAATGAAGCAAGGGTTGTCTAATCACTTAACTGCGTCAATGTATTTATGCATTAATTTTAAAATCCTGCTGAGACATCTTCCAAAAATGACATATTTTTCTTACAATAATAGTGCCGATAGTTAGGAAGGAAAGAAACACAGTAATGTTGAAACTTATGGTGAAGCAAGGGTTGCGAACTCATTAACCAATGTATTTATGTATTAATTTGGAAATCTTAATGATCCATCTTCTAAAACTGATTTCAATTTTCTTAAAATTATGGTAGCCTTGATGGGAAGAGAAATTATTTCATATATGTTGTGCAATACCTATGTTAAATTGTTTCATATATGCATATAAATTAACCGTCCGAAGGTAGGTAAACATATTTTAAATATGTGTTGTAAATTATCCGTCCCAAAAAGGTAAAATTATTTCATATACATTCTGTAAATTACCTGTCCTAGGAAAGGTATAATTATTTCATAATCTGTAATAGCCGCCCTAGGGTAGGTAAAATATTATTTTGCTCGAAATAGCAAATGATACATACACACTAAAAATACCACTCTCCAAAGAATAACAATTATATTAAAAATCAACTTCAATTTTCTCATTGTTTACACGATCCCAAGCAACGCCGGGTAGTCCCGCTAGTCTATAATATAAATCTCACTTGTCTTTTTAAATGTATGTATGTACGTATGCCCGCCTAAAACTTTCAACAGGGGCGACGGATTTTCATGAGATTGGTATCGTTTCGAAGCTCGTTTCTTCGGGCGACAAATATCGAAAAATTAGCTAAAAACATTAATTCCTTTACCCTTAACTGGGCACTTTTACACAGAGAGGAGTCGCTTTTTTCGCCAATACTTTCGAAAGTCATTCTCTCTTTTCGATAGACTAGCCTTAATTTAAACCTACATTACTTTCGGTTTGGCGATGGGCGCAACAGCAAAAACGTCATTTTTTTTTCACGTTCTTTTCCTCCTTCGCGGTATGGGTTTGAGCCTGCCTGCCTACTAGCACTTTTTTTTTTGCTCACCGCACACCTCCAAACACCCGAGCAACGCTGGGCACCAAGGCTAGTCTATTATATAAATCTCACCTCTCTGTTTAAATGTATGTATATTTGTATGTCTGCCTAAAACTTTTGACAGAAGCGACGGATCTTTATGAGATAGGAGTAATTTTTTTCACAGATATTTTCAAAAGTCATCCCTTCTGTTCGATTGACTAGCCTTAGTTTAAACCATCGCCACTTCTGGTTTGGCGATGAACACAACAGCAAAAACGTCACGTTTTTTTTCCCCCTCATTCTTTTCCTCCTTCATGGTACGGGTTCGAGCCTGCCTGCCTGCTTGCTACCACTTTTTTTTTGTTTTTGCTCAACACACACCTCCAAACACCCGGCAACGCCGGCCAGCCAGGCTAGTATAATATATAAAAGACAAAATGTGTGTGTGTGTGTGTGTGTGTGTGTGTGTGTGTGTGTGTGTGTGTGTGTGTGTGTGTGTGTGTGTGTGTTTGTATGTCTCACAAAAACTTTTAACAGAGCCGACGTATCCTCACGAGACTGGTCTCGTTTTAAAGCTCGACCCTTTAGACGACAAATATCGAAAAATTGACCAAAAATATTCATTCTTTCACCCTAAACTGGGAAGTTTTCTACAAGGAGAGGTCGGTGTTTTTTTGTTTTTTTCTTGCGTCACCATTTTTGTAAGTCAACAATTTAAACTTCTGGTCGGAATGTGAAGAAATTGACAAAGACGTTACGTTTTTTTTTCTTTCCTCCTTCGAGTTATGGGTTTGAGCCTGCATACCTACTACCACTTTTTTTTCTCTCTCCACCCAAACTGCCCACTGTTTTTTCGACTCCCCCCCCCCTGCTACTACCAATTTATTTTTTTTTATGAATCATCCTCCCTTGGGGTTTCTTACTCGACCCAGGCAACGCCGGGGAATCCCATGACTCTACCAATTTTTTTTAATACCTCTCTTCGCCCCCCACCCCACCCCCGGGGGTCCTTAATATACCTCCATATAACCGGGCAACGCTCGGTACCCCTGCTAGTATATATATATATATATGATTATAAAGCTGAGTTTATCAACGTTTGTTTACCTAAGGCTTTTTCCAATATATTTTAATCACAAAAATGCATCCTAAAATATTGCTTAAGTTTGAAATTCAGATATGTTTGAAAACAAATTCCATTTTAATTATTCTAATTAGCAATTATTTGACCCAGTGACCTATCTTTTGCTAAATGTCTGTCTATCACACTCTTCCTGTTTCATTGCATTTTTCTTTGACCTCCTCTGCTCTTATTTTATACTGTATCTATCACTGACGGTTCTTTCCTATTCTCTCTCTCTCTCTCTCTCTCTCTCTCTATATATATATATATATATATATATATATATATATATATATATATATATATATATATATATATATATCCCTTTATTCCTGTTTATTAAAAATCAAATATAAAAAAAAATGAACAAAATAAAAAGAATAGTCAGTTAAAATAAAATAAAAAAGAATATCACCACATATAACCCATAGTTGGAAAGGGGAAATAGAGGATAATATATATAGTGAGTAGGAAAAGGTTACTTTTCTTTTTTTTTTTTTCTTTTTTTATATTTCGCTTCTTTTAAAAACCCATTTTTTATGATACAAATTTTTCAGACTTTTATCTACATCATTCCTTCCACCATCTAAAACATTCATGTAAAGTTTTAAAATGTGCACTGTGACAATCAAGTAAGATAACATATTCATTAATAAGAAATATTTTATAACATATCACAAATACTGACCCAACGGCTCAGAAGTGGTCTTGTACATATATAAAACGAAAAAAGAAAATTCATACCTTTATGTAAAACATTTTTCTAAACAAAATCATTTGAAGTGGAGAGGAAACGGGAAAGCAAATAGCAAATCAAGACAACCACCTAAAACTTTCTCTGCTACTTGAAATTAATTTGGAATTTATATGAACACTATAAATAGTTAGGTGAAAGTAGAGAAAAGTTTTTTCAAGAGAATGTACAAATTATTTTTTGTCAACAGATGTTAAGAAAATAAACAGAAAAAATACTCCCCATCATCATAAGTTATGCAAAAAAATAAATAAAATGTTGACTTAGTGTTTCAACATTTGAACAACGCTCAGTTAAATCCGATGATTGCCGGTCAAACCCTAACCATAATTGGAATCAGGGTGGGAGGTCAAATTCTGCATGAGTACCATTCTTTTTAATTTCGTCTTGTGTTCAATTTTTGGAGTGAGCTTTCAGCGATTGCAAACTAACAAATTTAACATGTAAAAAATTCAACAATTAAATGATTTTAATAAGTGGTCAGCTTCTAATACAAATCTTAGTAAATCAATTCCCCTTATTGGTGCGGTTGTTGTAAAAATGGAATGGAAACTTACATTTCGCTCTGTTTTAATCGTTTTTTTTTTTTAATTGTGCCCCCCCAAACGAATATAATCAAAAGAATAACATTCAACAATTGTACTTTATATATATAAAACACAAAATATTTAAAAGAAAAAAAAGTTATTAACAAAAGGGAAATAATTCCATTTTTAAGCGAAAAAAGTCAGTTTGGTATATCATTTTATTATTTTTTACATAAGTCCAACTTACCGTTCATATTGGAAATGTCGACATTTATAGGTTGTTGGGTATGTTTACAACGAATAAACACTCCAATCTACCCATGTTAAGAACGGCTCTTGGAATAGACACCCCAAACCTGCCCATATTAAGAACGGTTTTCGGAATAGACACCCCTAACCTTGTCAGTATACCCTAAAACCTATAAAAGTTGACATGTCGAATGTGAATGATGAGTTGGACGTAATCTAAAAATGTACAGAATTTAAAAGGGAGCGAAATTTAAATTTCCATTTCATTTTTACAACAACCGTAAAGCAGAGCATTCTATGCAAATTTTACCTAACTTAGTATATTAATGTTATTTTTATTTAAGTAAAAATAATATTTAGGTTTGGATATAAATTCCTAAACTCCTTTCACGCTAAATAATTTAGGTGACTGAAATAGGAATCTAATTGAATCTTCAATTTCCGGAATAGTAAAAAGATGATCCACAATGGTCGATTTGCTGCTACTATCCATTGTTTAGGTACGGGTAAAAATAAACGAATTTTTTTGTAGGCTTCCAACAACTTTTTGATTGTATTTGAAAGATTAAGGACTAAACTTAATTTCCCAAAGGAAAAAAATATTTGTACACATGAAAAAAAAAGTTATGAAAAATGTTTTCACGGTGAGCTTACAAATTCAGCTAAATTTTGAAGTTAAATAAATTCATTGTAAAAATCCTTTTAGAGATAAATATTAGTTTTCTGGGTCTATTTCAAAGATAATTGGTAAAGTAAAGTCCTAAGATATTGAATTAAAAAAAAAAAAAGAAAATACCTTGTTTGTGCTAAAAATAGCATTGGTAGTGCGAGAGATTCATTTTGCTTCGAGTTATATCGAATTTATTAATACAGACTTTAGGGGTTATTTTCGTAATGTTCCTGTAAAAATTATTTTATTTATTTTTTTATTGTTACAAATTACGATGCTTCATTTATATAAAAAAAGCAAAAATAAACACATTTTGTTTACATTAAGTGAGACCACCACGGCCTGTAGTGGTGAGTGGTGAGACCAAAAGATCCTTTTAGTGATGTCACGTGACGGCAGGCAGTGATAAATAATTGTCCTCAAATAAAAAAAAAATGGTCCATCGTACAAAGAAACCCACCTATTTATTAAAGAAAAATTAAGTATAATGTTATAATTAAAAAGAGATATATAAAAACATGTATGGGTACAGTAAATATACCAAAATGTCGAAGCAATCGTTCCAGTGGTTATTTAGACTACTAATAACGAACGAACCAAGAATTACATACACACACACACATATATATATATATATATATATATATATATATATATATATATATATATATATATATATATATATATATCTGAGTATTGGCTGAATACCTTGATATGAGTATCTAAAACGGTCCCTTATTATCAGATTTGAAACCGACGGTACCGATGACTTATCTCATATAAACTTTCTGCAAATAAAAGAAATATATATATATATATATATATATAATACGCTAATTTTCGGATTTTTTTCCTTATAATAGAGCATTCTACTGGAATCCTTTTTTTCAAAAAATATAACTATATATATATATATATATATATATAAGAAGAAAAATACCCAGCTAAGACTAAAACTGGATCTTTTTTCCATAAACTGAGCTTCCATTTACTGCACAGTCCTCACAAGCTATGAAGGGAAATCCTGTTCATATAAAATAAATATCAACTACTAAAGAGTGCTCTTTTATTTTTACGAACAGGTTTGTATTATTTACAATGGCAGTTGGTGATTTTCTTTGCCGCAGTGCATAACACAGAAAGGAATGGTGTGGCATATTTAATCATCCAGAAACAGAATGTTTCACTATATTATAGCATCCCAGTGTGGCCAGACAGGCAAGCGCCTTAAGCTAAGCTTATAACTGTGTTCATTTTTATTGACAATTCTCATTCCATTTATTGTTCTGTGTGTGTGTGTGTGTGTGTGTGTGTGTGTGTGTGTGTGTGTGTGTGTGTGTGTGTGTGTGTGTGTGTGCACGCGCGTGCGCGCGAACAAGAACACTAATTTATGAATTATTATAAAAATGATTCTTCATTTTTGACTGGGAACAAAGTGTAGTATCTGTTATAATACTACACTTCATCTTTTCTCTCTCTGGACAGTGAAGGAAGAAATCCTTCTAGATTAAGATAATTTTTATTTTTCTCACACTCCAGTGTCTTTAGGGGGGGGGGGCATTAAAAATTGACTTTGTATCTGACAGTGCCTTCGTGGGGAGACAAGTAAATAGGAACCAAATATATCTGTTTATTTGTTTTTAATTCGTTTAATCAAATACTTGTTTAGCAAAAGAAATCTGGTCTAAAAATGTTTTCCTTATAAACGGTAAATGGACAATTGCCTCTTTCCTAATGCTTTTTCTTGTGCAACTGTAGTATGCGGTCTTTAATATCAGTCCCTCTTGTTCTCTCTCGCTCTCACTCTCTATACAAGGCACAATCAACAAGCTGGTTGCTAGCTGCAACTGCATGCCATTTGACTGCTACAATTCTTCATAATGCTGTTGTTAAATTGTTTTATCTTATGTTATTCGTAGTTATAACTCTTTAAATGCTAAAAAAGGAGATTGATGAAATGCACATTCAAAATCAATTCATTATCCGTTTTCATTTTTATTTAACTTTAGTTTAATTTTGTATCTATTTTTTCTTTTCTTTCATTTCTATTTTGTATTATATTTTTATATTACTTCCATTTATTGTTTTTTATTTTATTTTGCAAATGTGAGTGAGGGGGGTGCTACACTTTGATTTTTTTTTTCTCCCCTTTTTCTTCTAATTAGTAAAAGTATTTGCAAAGGTGTCACGTTTTGGTTTGTAAAGCATGAGATTTTAGAATGAAGGAGGTGGAATTGTGTTGCATTTATTACTATGGGTGGAGATGGGGTAAATCGATTGGTAGATTGGAAAAAGAGATAGATGTATGCATATATACATAGAAGTAGGTACAATCAAAATTAGAATACACACATTATATATATATATATATATATATATATATATATATATATATATATATATATATATATATATATATATACATTAAAGAAAGGGTAAGGGTAAGCATATAGGATATATCAAGAGTAGATTATTGGAAGAACTCATGAACAACATAGGCTTAGCCTCATGATACTAATATATGTGAGGTTCCCTTACAACACCCACTGATTCTCGTATAAGAAGTAGCACTAGTTTTCCACTACATCTGCTAGTAGCCCAAGAATTCCATTAGATAAAACAGAACACACATGCATGCTTTTTCAGCTACCAATTTATAGGGAAAATAACAATTCTTTTTATTCTTACCATAGACTTTAATAAATATCAAATGGATGTCCTTACAGGACAACAGGTTAAGATCAATGTGTAATATCTGTGCCAATACTTGATTCAGTCTATTCTGGTGCCTCACAAAATGAAAATAATTCTGAAGAAAAAGAGGGACATTTTTAAACGACCCTGACTGCCATAACATACTGCCACCACTAGATTCTCTACCATTAAACTGATCTTGTTGGTAAAATCTATATATTACTAAAACTCTCAGAATGTTGTTATCTTGCTTGTCACTATGCACTTTTTATCTGTACATAAATGTTTTAGATGGTTGGACAAAGTATGAATAACATAAATATATAGCTAATAATAAAAGAAGTGCTGGAATAATATAAACAATTAAGAAAAAATAATAGAATTGTCTCAAGTGGGTATGTTTACTAATGATACAACACTCTATAACAGAGTTAAGAGAAAACAAATATGTACACATATACAAGGCAATGGCAAACACACTAGAAAATTACCTTTAGTTGATAGTGGAATGGTGCCGTAAGTGGATGGTAACATTTAATTCTAATAAGACTAAGCTTCTTTAATAACTACAAAACACTTTTCAACCACCGATTGCCATGGCAAATAACACCCTACCCGAGAGTCCATCTTTTAAACTCATTGGCTAACATTCACAGACAAAATGAATTGGAACAAATACATTGAGGATATTGCCAAGGCTGCTGCAAAGAAACTGGGCTCCCTCTGCTGTGCTAGAAAATTACTTACAGCAGAAAGCATCCTATATCTTTACAAAGCTGCAATTCATCCTTGCATGAAATATTGTTACCATATCTGAGATGAAGCATCTCACTAATCTCTCACTCTTAAACAGAGTCCTAAAAAGAATCTCACATCTAATAGGCCCTACACTATTGACCATGCTTCAACTTCTATCTCATCGTCACAATGTCGCATCCCTGTCTGTTTTACAAGTACTTCAATGGAATATACTCTGATGAACTCATAGCACTTGTGCCCCCTCGATGCACATATTCTCGCCTAACCGAACAGCAAAATCCCACTCCTTTATTGTTGAGGTCCTAGATGTTGAAAGGTCTTCTACTCTAATAGTTTCTTCCCTCAAACTATTAGACTTTGGAATTCCCTCCCTGTCCCTGGCTTTCCTGACTGTACTAACCTGAGTAAAAAAAAGATGGAGAGAGAAAAGGAAAAGAGAGAGGGATAGAATAGTTTGTTGTGAGAAATAAACAAAGAAGGAAAAGAGAAAGGAAAAAGAGAGATACTTTATATATTCATTCATGTAGATTGTTATCCTCATCTTCATGGTTGTTGCTGTTTCACCACGTTTCGGCCAAATCATCCTCTGGCCTTCTTCAAGTGGTTAAGCATAACAGGATAGGAATGCTAAGTCTTGTAACTGTATCCCCATTAATCACTGTCTTCTATAGTAATTGTTGTCTCACCACGTTTTGGCCAACTAATTCTCTGGTCTGCTTTGGGTAGAATTGAAACTGCTATCTTCAGACAATACTCACCTGGAACTGTAGCTCATCAACGCCTCTATCCACTGCTCCACGGACCCCAAAAGGCGATCAAGGTTGGATTTTATGGTCTTATAAATCCAATTATGTGTTCTTATCTGATCTTCCATTGTCAGGTCTGTACTGAATAGTATTATATATTATTATTTTTGGAATCCTAGAGAAAATCTATTATGACATAACAATGCAAAATCCTTTGACCGTAATAGAATTATGTGGGAAATGAAAAGAGAGAGAGCAAACGAAAAGAGAAGTGGGAAGGGAGGGAAACGAGAAGAGAAAAGAGAAGAAACAGAAAAAGGAGAGAGAGGGGAAAAGAGTGAAAAACCAAGTAATCAAAGAAGGAAAATAGAGAGGGGGAAGAAATAGAATTCTATTATATCATAATGCATTTTGACTTTGTGAAATCCTTAACTGATTTAAGCCAGTAAAAATGTAAAAAAATATGGAAAGGGACCATGCACTCATCTCCGGTGGGCTTTCCCAAGGTCACAATTCTGTGGACAAAGAGTCGGCTGATGGCCTATTTGTGTTGCATGTTTGGTATTATGCACATTCACTATGTCCAACATCTCTCACCCTAAAACTGAAACTATTAAATAAAATGACAGCTTAATCAAAACATACAATCAAACTACTCAAATAAAATCAATTCGCCTTTTCATTTGAAGTATGTAATCACAAATATTCGTGAACTTAGAACTAACTTAGACAAACTCCCCGGATATCTTAGTGCAGGTGAAATTAATCTACACTCCTCCATCCTCTCTAACCACTTTAACATGTCTAGTTATCTCACACTTTGCCGTAAGGACTCAGACAGACACATGCATGAACTTGGAGTCTATATTTTAAACACTGTCCCCTTGACTTGAAAATCCTACCTAGAAACCAAGCCCCATGTGCAATGTAGCATTAGTTACATATACATTTTTTTTTTACTATTCTACCTCGACCCAGGACTGTACCCTAATCAAGCATGTCTGTGATAGAATAGATGTAGCACTCTCCCTAAATAGTAGTGTCCAAGTACATGTATTTAGTGATTTTAATGCCCACCACAGCAATTGGCTTGGTTTTTGTAGTTACACAGATGCAACTGATCGTATTAGACATAGCTTTTCTATATCCCATTCGCTGACGCATACAGTCATGTTCCTGACTCGTCTCACAGATCGACAAGATCAGCAAGCTTCACTTCTAGCTCTATTTCTGACTACAGTTCCCAAAGATTGTGTAACAAATGCCCATAGCTCACTCGGAAATGCTGATTATATTGTGATACTGGTAGACATCATCTTAAACTCTTAACCCTAAGTTGAAGACCCATTGCTCAAAGTGAGAAAGTACTTTAAGAAGACAACTGGGAAGCCATCAGGGAACACATCAGAGATACTCTATTGGGTAGTATCTTTTCTCCTTCAACAGAACAGTGTACAAATGAGGCTACTAAATGGTCCAAAGCAGCAATTGAAGTATATGTTCCCACATAGAAGTTCTATAGCAAATCCCACTTTACCCAATGGTTCATTTCTACTTGTACGGCTGCCATTGTTGAAATGCAGGATGCATTCTGCATACTTATCTGACATAAATCCAGTCCAAATAGTCAAAAGTATATAAGAGCTTGAAATAATTGTAAGAGTGAAAATCACCAGAAAATGCGTCAAGTTGCAGAAATTAGCAACTCACGATTTCTGAAAAATTTATAACAATATAGTAAATAATGGACAGTCAACAATTCCCCCACTATCCAACCTCGAGGTTGTTTGCATAGCAACTAAGAAAGCTAACCTGCTTTCCGGATGGTCTGCCTCCAATTTCACTTTGAACTCAGCAAACCACTCCCTCCCAGATTTTGTTTTATGGACAGAAGTTGCACCCGATGATCTGAAAATCACCCTTTCCCAAGTTCGTGATATCATAAAAACCTAGACCCCTCAAAGGTATGTGGGCCCGATCTCATCCCAGCCATACTATAAAACAATGCTCCGCTGAGGTTGCTCCAGTTCTCTCCAAACTCTTCAACAAATGTCTTAGCGAATCTTGCTTTCCTGGCTGCTGGAAAACTGCTTCTGTAGTACCAGTTTACAAGAATTCTGGTGAAAGAACTGACCCACTAAATTATCAACCCATTAGCTTCCTCCATCTCTTCACCAAATTCTTGGAGTCCTTTATTAATCAAGCACTAGTCCACCACCTTATAGATAATAAACTTCTCTCTGACCGTGAGTATGGATTTAGGCAAGCTCAGTCTACTGTAGATATCCTAACTGTAATCTTGAACGTATATACCACACACTGGATAAGGCAGGGGAGACTGGGTTAGTAGCATAGCTTTATCTAAGGTCTTTGAAAGGGTATGGCACGATGAAAATTAAAGCATATGGTATTACTGGACGAATACTTTCTTAAATAAGAGAAAAATCCAGATTGTCTACATCAAAACAACATTATATAAATGTGTGCTACAAAGGTCATTCCTTGCAAATTCCCCAATAAAATTTTCTCCGAGATGGCTA